>NC_133364.1:40338725-40415861 GCF_049309525.1 Garra rufa | reverse complement strand
AGCCTATCAGAGATAGGTTTATTAATATTTTATTTTTAATTAAGAAATTATTATATTAATTGTTACAGAAATTAATACAATATTAAATTATTATATTAACAATGGGCGATGCTGTATATGCGAATGCTGATGCTGTCTGTGCGCGATGTAGACATGTATGCATCCCACAGTCTTATTATCTCCTCTTTCCGATATTTGTAGGCTATTATTATATTCGTTATTTTCCCCTTCATTTCGATCTCTTTACTTATACGTTCTGAATGTATCTATACCTGGGATTTTTACTGGAATGCAGTTCAAAGGCTGAATTGAACATAATTGTATTTTATTTAGTCTAATTAATACACAAATATATTTTATTTAGTCTAATTAATAGACAAATATAGTGTTTCAGTGAGAGTGAATTATTCACGTAGTTTCATCTGGAAATCATTTATCGTCACACCGTAAAATAGGCCTACATGACATTTCTATTAACTGATCGTCTTTTTTCCGTATTATTATTATCGTCATCATTATTATAATTATTATTATTATTGTATATATTTTTATTTTCATTTATATTCGTTTCACTACGTGAATGATTCATTCGTCAGTGAACAGTATAGTATAATATAGTCTAGTATCTTAGACGAAACAAAATAAAAATATGTTCAATTCAACCTTTAAACTACATTCCAGTCAAAATCAGTCATGTCATTTCCATATACGTTAAGTAAAGAGATGAAAATGAAGGGGGAAAACGAATATAAACGAAAATAAATAAATATATAGGCCTACAATAATGGGTTAATTATAATAATTAATAATAATAGAAATTATTAAAAATAAAAATAAAATAAAATAGGCCTATTTTACGGTGTGACGATAAATGATTTCCAAATGAAACTACGTGAATAATTCACTCTTCACTGAAACACTATATTTGTCTATTAATTAGACTAAATAAAATACAATATATGTTAAATTCAGCCTTTGAACTGAAAAAATCCCAGTCATAGAACCTACATTCAGAACGTTAAGGAGATCGAAATGAAGGGGGAAATAACGAATATAAACGAATAATAAAAATATTACGGAAAGAGGAGGATCAGTTAATGGACAAGACTGTGGGATAAAATGTTTTCTGTACGGCTATTTTATTTGATGTACTTTAAGTAATATTTATTCATGATAAACTTTTGAATATACTGTCTACATCGCGCACAGACAGCATTGGCATATAGCCTACAGCATCGCCCATTGTTAATATAATAATTTAAAATTGTATTAATTTCTGTAACAATTAATATAATAATTTCATAATTAAAAATAAAATATAAATAAACCTATCTCTGATAGGCTAATCCTGGGTTACTATGGTCACGCAGGTTTGTTTATGCATTAAAACTCGTGCCCACGAGAAATGCATGTTGTTTCCTCAACATAATAAGTCGTGGCCACGAGAAATGGATCTCGTTCCCTCATCATCGCATCTTGTGGCCACGACATAAGGATGTCGTTACCTCGACAAAATGATCTCGTGGCCACGACATAATATCACGTTCCCACGAGTTAATATGACGTTCCCACGAATTAATATCACGTTCCCACGAGTTTATATGTCGTGGCCACGACAAACATAAGTGAACCGAAGGTGTCCCCTGGCGGGCACCGTAATCAAGAGTTCTTGCTCTGCTGCAGAAAAATACTGAGCGAGCTCCTTCGTCATGTTCGCCGACCAATCAAAGCGTTGCCGATCAATGTTTCTACTATCGATACGTAGCCCCTTTTAAGCCACGCAATGATCTCAGATCACTTCATCCAGCTATACTAATCATCAACAACAGGTGCGTTCGGAGAACCGGAATAGCGAGCTCATAGTTAGCGCGATGATTTGATCTTGGATGTAGTAAACGAGGTACGAAGAATGGACCCCTGCTCTCTGTTTGCTCTTCTTTGTGTCTATATGTATATTTTTTGTTTACAAAAACAATTTTGTCTAAAAACTATTTTCCTTTGCAAAACCTTCTTTTCTTTTGCAATACTTGAATTATTTTGCAAGTGTATGCGTCCCTGTCTTGACTCCATACACTGTAACTTCTGTTCCCAATGTAGTGTGTTTACAGTGTTTTATTAAGTGACAGTGTTATGGATCAACTGGGGATCATGTTAACTGGGGACATGCGCGTGCACGCAAATAGTTTTACCTGAGTTTCCAGCAGATGTTGGACGGCCACAGATTCGTCACATGGAACTTTCTACGGAACAGACTTCAAAGTTTTCTACATTATTTGTGAATGTTTGTATCACTATTGGACTCTGTTGTTTCTCCTTTCGCTATTCCAATGTACCAGACGTCGTTTAATACGTTTTAATGTCGCGTCTTACAGACCAACGCCCAAATTGTTTTGTTTAGTCTACATCTTTGAATGGATTTTTCCCCTAATGACCAGTCCATTAAATAACACATTTACAGCAACGTGTGTATGTGCAGTAGTAAAAAACAAAAACCTTTAATGTGTGTCTTAATTTTAGCAGGAATATTGCTGTGGTTAAAGGGACATGTCAAGCACTTAATTTTTTCTTTATTTCTTTTCTTTTTTTCAAATATTGCTAAAGAATGAGTGAAAAAAGATATGGTTGTGCATTACATCTATGATTTAGAATTAGTGACAGATAGGATGCACATGCAGTGATTTATCCAGATGATTTATTTCAGGGAATGTTCCAAAAACATATGTGCATAAGAGGTGGTGAAGCAAAATCACAAAAAGCACTTTTAACAAATACATATAGCGTAGCTTCAAAGCAGCAATACATAAAATGCATGTTTCTGTTACTAGAGAAATCTGCTATGTCAGAAATAATAATGCATATTTCTAATCATATAAATGAAATACCAGTGCTTCTTAAGACTGGTTTTGTGGTCCAGGGACAAATATGCCAGAAATGAGGTCTGTCAAGTCAAGTCATCTTTGTTTATATAGTGCTTAATGCAGCAAAAGCATCTTTACAGTGTAAAACAGGAAAATAGTGTGTCAATAATGCAAACAAACTTAAATTCAACTGAAAAAGCAGCTTTAAAAAGTGCACAATAGTAAACAGTCAGTTTCTCTGTTAAAGTGGATGGCTGACAAGGTCTTCGCAGGGGATCTAGTTGTCATGGTCTCAGCTGACATTCAGAGAGGTTGTGGTTGTCTCTGGGTTCTGATCCATCCTCTGGTCTGGATCTGGTTAGTTGACAACATTCAGTTAAGCAGAAGCATGTTAAGCCATTGATTACATATTGTGATCATAATGATAATTTTGCGGTTGTACATGTTGATTCAGAGTTGGGATCATGATCTGAAGTTCTTGCAGGGGTTGTTGTCATCACAGGTGTTAGGGTCACCTAAAATCTTCACAATGGTTAAATCCAAATGCTAGTGAGGTAGTAACTACTGAAATGAAGATACACATATAGAGGGCCCCACTCTTTACATTTTACTTATAAAACTGAATATGGTTCATATTTTCAGTTAAAGAAATCTGCAATAAAGTGCATTATAAAGCTTTTCTAATTGATGTATAGAAGAGAGGTATTATACTAATGTGAGGTTAGTGATGTATAATGTCTCTTGGAATATTAGCCATATATGTAATAATTCATCGTCACAGTATCATATGTTCTGCCTGTGTTCAACATGAAAAAGTTGTGGTTGTCACAGGACTTTCATACAAAAGACAGTAAAAGGAACCTATGAGTCTACAGAAAGATTATACAGCATGGTTCATTTTTAATTATCAAACACTTTGTCACCTTACAAATAGCTCATATAAACTGTACAAAAAAAAGTCTGGTGAGAGCCCAGTATATAGTAGGCCGATGCAAAATGAAAAGCAGGAGTCATGAACCGAAGACAAATTGTTCTCTACATTTTCACTGAAAGACATAAGATTCAAAACATTAAATTCACGAACCTAACTGAACATAATGTACGGTACAATACAAACACATTATTAAGCATATATAAAATTTAGTTAATTTAACTGTTTTGGATTCTAAGAAACTGAATACAGAATTGTTCTAAACAGTGAAGTGGGGGCCCCAGGCAAAATGAATAGATGAGGCCCTTCTAAAATATTATTTTGTTAATATATCTTTACCTAAATATACATTTATACAACATACAAAAAGTAGTCAAAATACATAATATAACATAAATAGTTTTTTTTTTTTTTTTACAAAGTGCATATTCTTTAACAAAATATTAATCTAAAATCTTAAAGATACAGAACAATCTTCTTATTTACATAGGGACTTAAGCAATGCTCCTAGAAATATATGGTAAGCATTTTAACTTATTATTAGTTTATTAACTGGCTATGTTAACTAATTTTAACATTTACTTTTAGTTGTAAAGGAAATGTATTAATGTAGTAACACTATATCTAACATGCTGAGCTTTCCATTTTCACTGTCAGAAGGATGGACTGGGGTATCTCCCTGAGGTGGTGGTGGTGACAGGAGCTTAAGCAATGCTCCTGAATGCAGACATATATGCTTAGCATTTACATTTTTAATTTACAGTTTATTAACTATTAGTTCATTTGTTAGTTGACAACTAATTATGTTAACTCAACTTTTAAAACAATTTTAATGTAGAAGAGCTAAATAAAAAATGTCAACTAAGTAAATGTAATATTTATTTAAATTGTTTTGTGAGCTCTCCACTGGCAGCAAAACACAGTAACAAAACTTGCCAAGTGGTGATGTTCACCTCATTAACATTATCACCTATTCTATTGCAGCCTATTAATACTTGCATAAAATACATGCTGCTGCTACAGTCAGTGTAACCCTATTAGAAATTAGATCTAGAAAATTATGAAACGAAAATAAGCTGGAACAACAAAAACATTGGTTTGTCATATAATTAAGTCATCCCTTGTCAAAAAATCCTATTGGAATTTCAGTTTATCCTTTAGGATCTTAGTGGATTCTTAGAATCCTATTGGACTTTACGATTTATTTTAATGGAATTTCACTTTGTCCTGTAGGATTTTAGTGGATTTTTAGAATCCTATTGGACATTACGATTTATTTTAATGGAATTTCACTTTGTCCTGTAGGATTTTAGTGGATTTTTAGAATCCTATTGGACATTACGATTTATTTTAATGGAATTTCACTTTGTCCTGTAGGATTTTAGTGGATTTTTAGAATCCTATTGGACATTGCGATTTATTTTAATGGAATTTCACTTTGTCCTGTAGGATTTTAGTGGATTTTTAGAATCCTATTGGACATTACGATTTATTTTAATGGAATTTCACTTTGTCCTGTAGGATTTTAGTGGATTTTTAGAATCCTATTGGACATTGCGATTTATTTTAATGGAATTTCACTTTGTCCTGTAGGATTTTAGTGGATTTTTAGAATCCTATTGGACATTGCGATTTATTTTAATGGAATTTCACTTTGTCCTGTAGGATTTTAGTGGATTTTTAGAATCCTATTGGACATTGCGATTTATTTTAATGGAATTTCACTTTGTCCTGTAGGATTTTAGTGGATTTTTAGAATCCTATTGGACATTACGATTTATTTTAATGGAATTTCACTTTGTCCTGTAGGATTTTAGTGGATTTTTAGAATCCTATTGGACATTGCGATTTATTTTAATGGAATTTCACTTTGTCCTGTAGGATTTTAGTGGATTTTTAGAATCCTATTGGACATTGCGATTTATTTTAATGGAATTTCACTTTGTCCTGTAGGATTTTAGTGGATTTTTAGAATCCTATTGGACATTACGATTTATTTTAATGGAATTTCACTTTGTCCTGTAGGATTTTAGTGGATTTTTAGAATCCTATTGGACATTGCGATTTATTTTAATGGAATTTCACTTTGTCCTGTAGGATTTTAGTGGATTTTTAGAATCCTATTGGACATTACGATTTATTTTAATGGAATTTCACTTTGTCCTGTAGGATTTTAGTGGATTTTTAGAATCCTATTGGACATTGCGATTTATTTTAATGGAATTTCACTTTGTCCTGTAGGATTTTAGTGGATTTTTAGAATCCTATTGGACATTACGATTTATTTTAATGGAATTTCACTTTGTCCTGTAGGGTTTTATTGGATTCTTAGAATCCTATTAAACATTACGATTTATTTTGGTAGAACTTCACTTTGTCCTGTAGGATTTTCCTTGATTTTTAGAATCTTATTGGACAGTGTTTTATTTAATGGGATTTCACTTTGTCCTGTATTTTATTGATTCATAGAAACTTAATGGGCATTGTCATTTTTAAACGAAATTTCACTTTGTCTTGTATGATCTTAGTTGATTCTGTTGATTAATTACTTTTTTAATTTTACTTTTTTAGAGTAACACTGCATGTTTGTGTGCACCTGTAACCCACAATAAATTGCAGCCTATATGAATACACACAAATATAAACACATAATATGTATTTATTGAAATTTATAATATTAAAGAAAGGCAAAGATAATATATATGATATTTCATAATGTTCGAATGAGTTAAATGTATTACATGTGATTAAGAATTCACAGAAATACGAACATCTATATACGGTATTGTCCTGACGCGGCCCCTTTAAGAAATCCGAATGTAGCGCGCCTGCAACTGTAGCGCTCATCATTTGAAAATAACGGTCGAAGAGGAAAAGCAGCGAGTGATTAACGGTGTTTAACTTGTCAAACTTTGATTTCAAATACGCCAAAAATGTAGAAATAGTAACATTTATCTGGTCTGCATCCTAAACCAACAATATTTGGTGATCTTGGTGAGTTGTTGAGCTCGTGTTTGATTGTATCTGCTGATTAGCACAGGAGTCTGCCGCTTTGTGTCAAAAGCTATGAATCTGTGGTATTAGTTATGATAGTCACATATGTTTATGCTACTAATTTTCATTGTATAAGACATTGGAGTAGTGACTGTTCTGCCACCATTTGTAGCTGTTTTAATTAATGTTGTGCTTTACGGCTTTGTAGCGTCACTATACTTTAAGTGCAAATAGCACACGTTGTTGGCAAAGACTATTAACCCTCTGGGGTTCTTCGGTCACTTTTGACCGGAATTTTTTAAATAAAAAAATTTTAAAAATCGTAGCTTCATCGGAATGGTATGAAACCTGGTGACTTTTATGGTACTTGGTATATGAACACACAAAAAAATTGGGGACAGGATTGGAAAAGTCTAAGTGGTCGTAAAAAAAATAGTCACACTCGGGGTCTTCGGGTCAAAATGACCGGCCATAGGAAATGAATGGGAAATTGGCAAAAATATGAAAATACAGAGTTTTTTTGTGCATACAATCTACAAATCAGCCACAATCCAGAAAAAAAGCACACAACTGTGAAGGGGTGACTCTCTAAAACATCAAGAGTGCAAAACACTACAATACACACACACACACACTTATACACACAAAAACACACGCACACACAAATGAATGTGTGTCATTTCAAAAGCTAATTTTGGGAAATGTGTGAAATAGAGGCAATCAATGTAAGAAATAAAGCACACAGCAATGAAAGCATGAGACTGTAAGCCATCAGAGTTCCAAAATAGACACACACACACACACACACACACACACACACACACACACACACACACACACACACACACACACACACACGGAAAAAAGATTTCAAAACAAGCATCATTTGCTCAAAGTGCTATATGGAGACACTCTGTTGTGATTTGTCACAACCTGATCTGTAATCACAATTAGTATGTAAATAATATGTAATTATAGTTAGAATGATATTTAAAACAAACTTTTTTTTCCTCTATTTTTTTATTTACTATTTGACAATTGTTATACTTTTCTGTTATTTTAGATTTATGTTCATAATTGCTGTTGCCTTTTGAATAAGAGTTACTGTTCATTGAATATGTAAAAAAAGAATGCACATAAAATGTAAATAGGGTTAGGATGATATTTAAAATATTTTTATTTCTCTATTTTCCATTTAATGTTTGATAATTATACTTTTGCTGTTATTTTGTTGCCCATGCTGTTGCTGTTCATAATTCCTGTGCTAAATAAGAGTTATTGTTTATTGAATTTTACAAAAAATTATTTAAATCAAAATGTTCATTATAAAAAGGTTACAAAATAAAAAAAAATGGTATGACTGAAAGAACGGCATTTTTATTCAGTTAGAATTAAAACAATGGGTAACAAAATGCTTTCCATTGTTTCTCTTTCTAATGCAATGTTCTGGTTTGACTGTATTATAAAGTAAAACTGGCACTTCAAATTACCAGTTAAACCAATCAAACAAACAAAAAACTTGGCAAATAATAAAAAAATAGTCTTTGATAATCTAATTTTATATAATAAAATCCACAACCTGAAAAGGCATTGGCAAATATGTGCAAAAACAACTAGAATTCACAAATCCTTCTATAGAGAGCATTACATCCATCTAGTGGTTAAAATAGGATATTGCCTGGTAATTATGCTCACTACGCCACCAGATGGCACAAATCCGACTTCAAAAAAATATTTTCTATAGGCCAGGTATCTACTTTAAACTAAAATACAGCATTAATTAAAAAAGAATAAAAATTATATATATTAAAAAAAATTCTATTATATTCAATGGCAAAAAATAGATCATAATTGTAGCATAAATATTAATTATTATCATAAAATTCTGTCAAAACACGACAGAAAAAAAGAAAAAATATTATTGAACAAAAATACATTTGATTGATTTTACTGAAAAAAAGGAAATAATGATTTCAGGGCTCCGGTCACTTTTGACCGTGAGGGCCCTGAGTGTGACTGGTCGGGGAAGAACCCCAGAGGGTTAACACTAACTCCATCCACCAATGTGTGATTTGGATAGTGAACACTATAAAAGACAGCTGTCTTAATTTCTCCCTTTTCAAATATTTTAATAAAAATGAAGGAAATAATGTTGTGATGTGTATTTGCTTTGTCTTAAGAACAACAAAGTTGTTATTTTTCTTGTGAAGAAAAAAGGGTTACTACAGAAAAAAAGACATTAAGATTTAGATTTAATCCTAACTATTATTAACTTAATCATTCAGCCCAGGATTTGCTGAATTAAACTACTACTAATTTAGAAAAGACTGTTTAACCTTTTGTTATGTTATTTATTTATTTATTGTCACAGTAAAGAGTTATTTTTCTTTCCAACTTCTGGTGTCCTCTAAGTTTTATATCTACCTCCCTCACTCAAGTCTAGAACTGCTCCAGTATTTGCATTGGAGGACAATTGCTACATACTGTGTGTGTGTGTGTGTGTGTGTGTGTGTGTGTGTGTGTGTGTGTGTGTGTGTGTGTGTGTTTCACTAAAGCTGTGTGCTGCACAAATCACCTCACATGTTGTTTACAATGTTATTGAACAAGGTGATGTAAACAGCAAACTGCAAATACTATTTGATAGTAAAACAAAAACAGTGGAAAAGTGCACTTTAGATTACAAAAAGAACAGGCATCCAATTTGATCCCATAAAAATCCCATAGAAACCATCCTACAGAATATTTATGTCTTGTCAAAAAATCCTAAAGGATTCCAATAAGAATTTTGTACAGGATTCTTATTGGAATTTCTATCATATTTTGGAACCATTCCTATAGGATTTTGATAGGAATATTCTTATAAGATTCTTATATATTCTGTAGGATCATTCCTAAATGATTTTTTATGGGATCAAATTGGATGCTTGTTCATGTCTTTATGGGAACTTTTTTATCTAAAGGTGAACTTTTCCACTGTTCTTGTTTTACTAACAAATAGTACTTGCAGTTTGCTGTTAACATCACCCTGATGTAGACGTTGTTCATTGTATGTTGCTTATCAAAAAATCCTAAAGGATTCTGATAAGTAACTTGTACTGGATCTTATGTTGGAACTGTTTTTATAGGATTTCAATAGGAATAGTCTTAGGATTATTCTTGAAAGATGCTTTAAAATAAAACAGGATCCCATTAAAATCCTGTAGAAATTATCCTACAGGATGTTTATGTCTTGTCCTATAGGAAAATCCTATAAAATAATTCCTAATGGAATCCTTTAAGAATGGTTCCAAAATATGATAGAAATTCTGATTTTAATCCTGTAGAGAATTCCTAGTGGAATCCTTTAGGATTTGTAGAGGATTCCTATTGGAATGTATATTAAGGTGAGTTAAAGTAAACTGCAAGACACTAAACTAATATAAACAATTAAAAAAGCGTATCGTTAGGATTCTTCAAAATTCTTGAAAGATGCTTTAAAATAAATCCCATTAAAATCCAGTAGAAATTATCCTACAGGATATTTATGTCTTTTCCTATAAGAAAATCCTATAAGATAATTCCTAATGGAATCCTTTAGGAACAGTTCCAAAATATGATAGAAATTCTAACTGGAATCCTGTAGAGAAATCCTATTGGAATCCTATGGGATTTTTTGACAAGGGATTAATGATCATTATCTCCATCACTTAACTTACCACTGTCATGTTTCCTTGTCATTAAAAACATAATGGACTTCGCAATTATTGTTTGCTTTAGGTAGCCTACTGCTAATTTGAACTTAATCTATATTTGTTAATTAGAAATAATTATAATACCATAACACCGACAACAAGCCAAGGCAACTTCATCTGGTTACACGGAAGTGTGCAAGTGTTGGGATGTTGTTTCCCTCCGGGAAGGGCATAAAACATTGGACCTAAACGCAGCCCAGGTTAGTAAGGTGTGTGAGTGAGTGAGTGTTCAAGCTTAGAAAAGCGCACATCACGAGTTTAAAGTGACAGTGCTCTAAAACGCATGCAGATGTTTGTTGTTGAAGTGACTCGATCTGTTTTAGAGATTACTGAAATGCAAACCCCACTCAGCTCACCTTCAGACGATTTTTACGACGATTAGGAAAATGAAGCTTGTGAAATGATATTAGCTTTGCAGTAATACTGTTTTGAACATTTTTAATTCGTTTTGGAGTTATTGCTGCTATTGCTGAATATGTGAGGAATATCAAAAACAAAACTAACAAAACCTGTAGCTAGTAAACAAGATCCCATGACAAGAGCTTAGTTTTTAGGAAAAGCTTTCCTAGAGATGAGTTAAAGAGTTTTTTTCTCCAAACGCAAACACTAAACGAGAACATCCTACCATCCCACAAACATTATGTATTTTCTGTTCACAACGTGACAGATGCACTTCCACTTACGATTTACTTCAGCCGTTTAATTTTATTTATTTTTCATTACAATTTATTCACTTTAAATAAATTAGAATATAAAATTATAGGACTAACAAGATTTGTAGTTGCTCAACACCACAGGAACAGTTGAAAAAAAAAAAAAGTCTTAACTCAGAACTGCAGAGGTTCACGGAATGAGAAGGAGAAGGAAGGATGTGAACTTGCATGTTAGTAAAGTGTTCAGTGTTCTGGGGACGCCTTTAGGACTCAAACCTTTTCACCAGCATCTGAATCAAATAAGGAAGAAAGATGAGAGACGGAATTAAAGCAACATTCATTTTTATGATAAGCTTTATGATAAGCAAACCCATCACCATCACAAGGTGACAGCAATACAAAAAGGTGCCAAGATACAATCCTATGCAAAACAATGACATATTTTGACCTAAAAAGCTACCGTTTCCTAAAAGTGACACGTTTGCACCCCTGTGGACAGTCCACCAATGTTCAAAATAAATCGTCATTTTAGACAAATGGGGTCTTACATAACTAGGTTTCTTACCTTCAGGTTTCTTCTTGAACTTGCATTTCTTGTTGGATCGTACAGCATTGAGGAGAACCTTCTCTTTCACTACATAAGTGTAGAAGTCCTTGCAGCTGAATGTGAAGATTTCTGACTTGATGAGGTTTACCGAACATCTGTTCCTTGTGTGCGTCCAGCATCCTGTCATCAGCGAAAAGTATATGTTTAATATTCATTTTCCCAGTCTTTCTTGTACCCACACCTTCTCTTTTTAATTGATGGCGGTGCCTCAGACTCAGTCTCTTTCTCCATTTTTCGAATTGGAAAGCGCGCGTCTAAAAGTTCCTTCCCAGTGGAAGCGGGACGGGTGGTCACCTTACCTGTAAAAGTATTAAATATATCTTAATGCTCTTTCAGATATTGTGTTTAGACAAACTTTCCTTTTGTCATCTTTATTTTTAATTTCCAGAGGGAATAAGGTTAAAGGTTCCAGAGATATTGACATTTCAATATGGCTCCAGGAGTAAAACGTTAAACTGTACCCATTTTCAGTGGTCGAAAACCAAATGTGGGTCAGTTTGCAAAAATACGATCTTCCTTTGTTTTAAAGAGGAATGTCTGGAAAACAAATAATGTTGAAATTAGAATTGTATGTTGTTTCCCTCTATCAAAACAATTGCATAGAACATAGCAGTCTGAGTGCTGAAAGTGCACTGAAATGGTCAAGTTGCTTTCTGTAGTCTATTCATAAGATTCTATATTTGAATCAGTTTCAGGTTTATTTGTAAGAAGGGATTTTGTTCATTTTAACAGCTTCTAAAGCTATCAAGAGTTTAAGCATGCAGTATTATAACATGTTTGAAACAAATCCCACGCCACATAGCAAACACATTGCTTTCACGTCAATAAACCAAGATTTGCCTCATCTGGAGCCATATTGTAAATGCAGTATCTCTGGAACCAAATCTCATACAGCATTAAAAATAAAGACGCCAAAAGAAAAGCTTGTTAAGACCCAATATTGAATACTTCTTGAGTCACAGGCATGCAAACTTTGGAGAAAAACTTAAAGTGCTGTTTCCCTATTTTTGAATGATCACCATTGGTACATAATGTGACAGATTGCTAAAGTCAACAGATTTTACTAATAGAGCTACCAATCTCTGTGTACAAATAACATTATAATGCTGGCATCTTTCTGAAGTCATCTTTAACCCCCTGATACCTGACTCTGAATCTCAGCTGAAAACTCCCTCTACAAAACAGTGGATCAGTCAGTAAATATTTATCCATGACATTAAATATGTTGGCTTTCATCAGAAAAAATATTAGCGAAATCAAAAAAGTTTGGTTGGTTTAACACGGAATGACCCACCTATCTAACGTTTACATGGATTCTAGACTTTCAGGATCAGTCGATACTGAGACATTGTGTATCACAGTAGTTTTTTTGTGCTCATTAAACTCATAGGCAATAATTTTATCTTTTCAAAGTAATTGTGTTCAAAATCAATCAGATGCTCTTTTTCTGCTTTTCACCCACAGAGAATCAGTGAAGGGTGATGGCGTCTGTTGCAGATCAGCTTCTGGCCGCTCTGGATGATCTAGAGACAGAAAAACTGAAGAGGTTTAAATGGCACTTAAAGAACCATAAAGGCGTTTCAGCTGCTGATCTGGAGAATGCAGACGCTCCTGACACAGTGGATCTGATGATGAAGCGTTTCAGACCAGAAGAAGCTGTGAAGACCACGGTGGACATCTTGAGGAAGATGAACCACAACCATCTGGCTGAAGAGTTAGAGAACAAACACAAGCAAGGTAACAGCTTGAAGTGAAATTAAATTGTTAACTGTGCCTTAAATAAAATGTATAGTTTCATAAAAATCAGATATAATATTTTTCTGTAATTGGTGTTTGACAGAGTGAATGTTTCCTCTTTGTTTTGCTGATCTGTTTGAGTGGTTTAATGTCTCTGTATTTTCATTCTGATCTCTTTCTTTCTCTCTCAGATCAGGCTGATGGCAGTATTGAGGATCCTGCAATTGCTGGAGCTGGATTGAAATCAGAGGGTAAATATTGATCACTGTCTGAACCGAGAAACCACACATTTGGATGTATTCTTATATTAATCATATGGACTCCTTGTGTAGATGCCAGTGGAAATGTAATAGCAAGCAGCAATTGCAGAGCAAAACACTGATTTAGTGTTAGAATCACTTTGTGTGATCAATTTCAATATTTGATCAGCTTATGTATACAAAACGTGAGGATCTTGAGAATCACACTGTTGTCTGTTGATTTCCACAGTCACATCCACCAACATTGTTCCCAGGACCAGGAAGGACTTCCTACAGTGTAAGTCAGTAAGAAAACAAGCAGAAAAACCCACTGAGTGTGTTCATGTTCACAGGATAGCTAGTTAACTGAAATGTGAGGGGCGTACTCACTATTGTGAGATACTGTATGTCATTTACAGTATCTCACAATAGTGAGTACGCCCCTCACATTTCAGCAATCATTTAAATATATCTTCTCAAAGGACAATACCATAGAAGTGAAACTTGGATATATTTCAGAGTAGTCAATGTGATATAATAGCAGTATAGATTTACTGTCCTCTGAAAATAACTCAACATACACACATTATTGTCAAAATAGCTGGCAACTAAAGTGAGTACACTCTAAGTGATAACAGCAGTGTGTTGTTTAACCATGCAAAGCCACATGTCCTATTCATCATGTCTTTGTTTTTTGTTTTTATTGCTTGACAGGACCATACAATGTTGTGTATCTTGTATTAGAGCAGTTAAAATTAGGTGCTTTATGTACAATCCTCTCACACTGACCACTGGATGTTCAACATGGCATCTCATGGCAAAGAACTCTCTGAGGATTTGAGAATTAGACTTGTTGCTCTCCACAAAGATGGCCAAGACTATTAGAGGTTCAGTAACTGAGTTACACTACAGTGGTCAGGGTCATATAGAGGCCATTGGGAACAGGCCTTACAAGGTTCGATCAATAAAGTTGAGCACTGGTTCTGTGCGTCAGGTGCGGATCCTGGCTTCAGAAAACAGATGCATGAGTGCTCCAGCATTGCTTTAGAGGTTGCAGAAGTAGAAGGTCAGCTTGTCAGTGATCAGACCATACGCCACACACTGAAACAAGTCGGTTTGCATAGGCATCGTCTCAGAAGGAAGCCGAATCTGAAGCTGGCTCACAAGAAAGCCCACAAACGGTTTCCTGAAGACAACCAAGAGCATGAATTACTGGAAGCATGTCCTGTGGTCTGAGACTATAAGATAAACTAGTTTGGCTCAGATGGTGTTCAGCATGTGTGAGGAGGACCAAGAACATTGTGTGTTGCCTACAGTCATCATGGTCTGGGTCTGCATGAGTGCTGCTGGTTCTGAGGAGCTGCAGTTCATTGAGGGAAACATGGATTCCATTATGTACTGTACATTCTGAAGCAGAACATGATGCCTTCCCTCCAGAAACTAGGCTGAACAGCAGTTTTCCAACCTGATAATGACCCCAAGCTCACCACCAAGATGATGACTGCCTTACTGAGGAAGATGAAGGTGATGGGTGGCCAAGTAGGGCTGCACGATTAATCGCATGTGATATCCAATGCGCATCTAGTCAGTCGGTCCTGTAATCAGTATTAAATCTCCATCACGTGTGTGTTTCAGATACAGCAGCGCTTAGTATGCAGAGCTGTTGTTTACTGAAGAGCTGCGCAAGACCACGCAGATGAAATCCTCCAGCTTGCGCGCTGCTTGTCAGTGAAAAACGGCTCTGCGTACTAGGCCTGCACGATTAATCATTTGTAAACCGAAATCGCGATTTGAAAGGGTGCGGTTTTCAAATCACAAGAGCAGCGATTATTTCAGTTGATTATCAAATATAGCAACAAGCATATACGTAGTTTTTGACAGGTCGCTTCATGTGCATATTACATCCTCATGCTTATATTACGTTTGATGCATTGAGTTTAACCAATAGGGGGCATTTTAACACTGCATGTAGAGACGTGCACAGGACGTATTTTTCATTCCCGCTCCTGCAGAAACATATGATATCTCGTCCTGCCCACAACATTCGTGTTTTGTCCTGCTCCCGCACGCAAAAGCCCGCATAAAAGTAACCTATATAGATTGTTTTTCAATAAATCAATTGAATTTACACAAAACAGTTCTGTAACATCTTGTAAGTTTCACAAGACCCCAGCATAAACGCTCCCGATAAAATATTTGTTATATAGGCTAAGCATCAACGTTCACAAACCACTGTTATTCTTAACAGAAGAGCAAGCATGAGCTACTGTGTGCATCCATAGCAGAATGCAAGCAGACAGAGCTCCTTTAAAGCTGACATCTCAGTTAATACGAGATCTCATAAAACTCAACGCAATCAATATTTCACAATGTCTACACTTCCTGTGTTTTAATTCGTGAGCAGTATTCAGCACTGTGCCAGAATTATTGAGCAGTGAGTGGATTCTGACTTAAACACCTCTGATGACTGTCCTAGTGCTTACTAATCATAGTTGTACGTTGTTTACTAGTTGTTCGTGCTGCTTTTGTGCAATAGATGAGTAACAATATTTTGTTTTTTAGATATTTCTATTTTGCGGGAGTCCCATGAATCTTTTATTTTCCCACATCTCACACTCGCCCATCAAGTTTTGTCCCGTGCCGCATTCGTTTGCGTTGGGTCCCGCTGTTACTCCCGTACTGCATGTACTGAGCAAATAACGTTAACGCCGTTTGGAAAAGATGAGCGACTTCCCAACCAAGTGTGTTTTAATGTAGGTTATCGTCAGTGTTTTACAGCCCTACTGCATACTAAGCGCTGCTCTGTGTGAAACACACGTGATGGAGATTTACTACTGATTACAGGACCGACTTTACTGACTAGATGCACATTGGATATCGCATGCGATTGATCGTGCAGCGCAGCGTGCAGACAAGTATGTCTCCAGACCTGAACCCTATTGAGCTCCTGTGGATCATCCTCAAGCGTAAGGTGGAGAAGCAGCATGTTTCTAATGTCCAGCAGATCGTGATGTGATTATAGTACTGCATCCTTCATATCTTCAAGAAAAAAACTTTAGTTTTAGACAGTGTTGTAGCCGAGTCACCAACTGTCGAGTCCGAGTCGAGTCTCGAGTCCCAGTGTTCGAGTCCGAGTCCAAGTCCGAGTCACCAAAGAAGAGTCCGAGTCGAGTCCAAGTCGAGTCACCTTTACCAGAGTTCGAGTCCGAGTCGAGTCTCAAGTCCCGTATTCGAGTCTGAGAGTTCCGTCTCCACTCTGGGACCTTCAAAAAACTGATAAAATGTATTAAAGAGGTTCTACATTAAACAAAAATGACACCACTGTCAGAATTGCAAAGGGAGTTTATTTATGTATAAGAAAACAATTTATTTTCCACTGAAGAAAAAAAAAGATCCTGGATGGCAGTGGGAGGAGTACATGATTAGGAAATTTCCATTTTTGTGTGAACTAATTCTTTAACACTGTATTACAGAAATACACTTAGCAAAAAAAAAAAAGAAACCTGCATATTACAGGACACTGTATTTTAAAGATACTTAAAATGTAAAAATCAATACGATATGCAGAGAGAGAGAGAGAGAGAGAGAGAGAGAGAGAGAGAGAGAGATTGTGTGTGTGACCGAATTATTTAACGTGTGCGTGCGCGCGTGTGTGTGACGGCAAGCGACTGGTCAGAAAGCAACGTGTAACGTTAGTTTGATATGTTTCTTGTCGACACCACAGGATTTTAAGAGTCAAAATTGCAAAAAAAATGTTTAATCTGACACAGTGACTATCGCAACAGACAAATATCGCAAAAATCTGATCTGGCACAGAGACTAGTAACGTTAAGTTATCAACAGACAAAAAAAAAATGCTGTAATCTGAACCAGACATACATTAACCCTAGCTTCTTCTGTTTGTTATCATATATGCATTAGTCAATAATATTTTTTTGAAAAAAGCTAACGTTAGGCAATGGAAAGCATTTTACTTTCTTTTCTGGGTGCATCCGTGACAGGTGTCTGTTAACGTTTGAGGTTGTCCCTGTCTTTTCCTCAATTGAGCGATTACACACACAACATTTAGCGCTGCTCTTTCCAGCATTAGAAGCAAAATTCGCCTAGGCGAACTTCACATTTACATTAACATTAACATATAGCCCGCGAATCATGCATCATGCATTGTACGAGCGTAAAAGTGAGTGACGTCAGTGAGTGTGTTGTCAAGCAAAGAGAGCGAGAGGTAGCAGTGTCTGTGAAGGGAGATCGCGGCCGGTCTTGGGCACCAAACAGGAAAAGTGTAACACCTTATATAATTTTTTTTTATAACATATTTAGTCAAAAACAAAGTGATGAATGCTCAAGTCCGATTGTATATATCCTCGAGTCCGAGTCCAAGTACGAGTCATCAATCCGCGAGTCCAAGTCAAGTCACAAGTCCAGAGAGTGGATTCTCGAGTCGGACTCGAGTCCAAAGAATAGTGACTCGAGTCGGACTCGAGTCCGAGTCCAGGACTCGAGTACTCCATCACTGGTTTTAGAATATTTACAAAAGAAAGATACAGCTTTACGATTCTCTCCGAAAACAGCTGAGCTCCTGGAGGCGTGCCATGGGCGGAGCTAAAGATTAACGAGCACTTGGGCTGTACCTTCTTCTGCGCCATTCTAAATGCTTCTAGCATGTTCTATAGCATTCTAATCAACTATAGATTTAGACCAGCTAATATACCTGTATGCTAGTCAGTTGCAAGCCATGGTTAAAACCAAGAAGCTAAATGAAGACCTCCATTGTGGATGCTCAGAAGAAAGGGAAGGACTACAAAAGTGTTTCAAAAAGTTTACCAGAGGACACTATGCCAAGCGTTATTAGAAAGTTCAAGGAGTTTCACACTGTTAAAAAATCTAAAAGAATGTGGTAGGAAGTTGAATTTGACCCCTGCACTAGCAAGACTGGAGGCTAATAAAAATCCAGCAGCCATCCTGAATAATCAGAGTAATGCTGGTGCCCAGATTTCAAGGCAGACACTCAATCGAACATTGCACAACATCAAAACATCAGACAGTCTGCAGAAAAACTTGGGATACAGTGTGTCTTCCAACGAGATAACAAGCAAAAAACACAGCAAAAGTGGTCAAGAATTGCCTCCATTTTCCATGAGCTGAACTTAAAAGACATTTTCTATGTACACAAAAGGCCTATTTTTGTCAAATATTGTTCATAAATCTGTCTAAATCAGTATTAGTGAGCACTTCTCCTTTGCAGAGATAATCCATCCACCTCACAGGTGTGGCATATCAAGATGCTGATTAGACAGCATGATTATAGCACAGGTGTGCCTTAGGCTGGACACAATAAATGACACTCTAAAGTGTGCAGTTTTATCACACAGCACAATGCCACAGACGTCGCAAGTTTTGAGCAAGCATTTATTTGGCATGCTGACTGCAGGAATGTCCACCAGAGCTGTTGCCCATGAATTGAATGTTCATTTCTCTACCATAAGCTGTTTCCAAAACCGTTTCAGAGAATTTGGCAGTACATCCAACCGGCCTCACTATCACAGACCACATGTAACCACACCAGCCCAGGACCTCCACATCCAGCATCTCCACCTCCAAGATCGTCTGAGACCAGCCGCCTGAACAGCTGCCGCAACAATCGGGTTGCATAACCAAAGAATGTCTGCACAATCTGTCAGAAAACATCTCGGGGAAGATCATCTGCACACTCGTCGTCCTCATCGGGGCCTCGACCTGACTGCAGTTCGTCGTCGTAACCGACTTGAGTGGACAAATGCTCACGTTTGATGGCGTCTGGCACTTTGGAGAGGTGTTCTCTTCACGGATGAATCCTGGTTTTCACTGTTCAGGGCAGATGGCAGACAGCGTGGATGGCGTTGTGTGGGTGAGCGGTTTGCTGATGTCAATGCTGTGGATGGAGTGGCCCATGGTGGCAGTGGGGTTATGGTATGGGCAGGCGTATGTTATGGACAACAAACACAGGTGCATTTATTGATGGCATTTTGAATGCACAGAGATACTGTGATGAGATCCTGAGGCCCATTGTTGTGCCATTCATCCACAACCATCACCTCATGTTGAGCAGGATGATAATGCACAGCCCCATGGTGCAAGGACCTGTACACAATTCCTGGAAGATGAAAATATCTCAGTTCTCGCATGGCCAGCATACTAATCATGCTGTCTAATCATCATCTTGATATGCCACACCTGTGAGGTGGATGGATTATCTCAGCAAAGGAGAAGTGCTCACTAACACTGATTTAGACGGATTCATGAACAAGATTTGACGGAAATAGGCCTTTTGTGTACATAGGAAAAGTCCTAGATCTTTGAAAATCTCATGAAAATATATTATGTGTGTGTGTGTGTGTGTGTGTATATGTGCCGATCCATTAAACAGAGACCATGAAGAGTTCAGCGACATTAAAACATTGATTGGATTCATAATTCCTGATTCTGATGTGTTTTATCTCCATCAGATTCCCATCGGCTCACTCTGGATCTGAACACAGTGAATAAACGCCTCCGTCTGTCTGAGGGGAACAGAGTGATTACTGTCAGTAAATCAGATCAGTCGTATCCTGATCATCCAGACAGATTTGCTCATGTTCAGGTGTTGTGTAGAGAAAGTGTGTGTGGACGCTGTTACTGGGAGATTGAGTGGAGTGGATATGGTGTGTCTATATCAGTGTCATATAAGAGGATCAGCAGGAAGGGACCAGCTCCTGTGTGTGGGTTTGGATTTAATGATCAGTCCTGGAGTCTGTTCTGCTCTCCTGGCAAATACATATTTTGGCACAATGGGATACAGACTGTTCTTCCTCTAGAGTCCAGCTGTAGGAGAGTAGGAGTGTATGTGGATCACGGAGCAGGAATTCTGTCCTTCTACTTGGTCTACAGCGACACAATGAGCCTCATCCACACAGTCCACACCACATTCACTCAGCCGCTCTATCCTGGGCTTGGGTCTAATTATGTTGGATCTTCATTGAAACTGTGTTGATGAATCAGAATAGAGTTACGAGATAATCTACCCATAGTGCTAACCCAGAGTGAGAGCAACCGTTGAAACAATATTAAGTCAATGTTGATGAGTCAATGCTAACTGATTCTTGGGAAGTGGGACAAAACAGGGTGAAATATTGAAAAATGAAAACAAACAAGACAAATTAAAGAGTTTTTGTATCAACTTGTGCTTTTTTTCTTGGACTGTGTAATATAATTTTAACTTTACCAGCAATCATGATGTTTGTTTTCAACATTTCAAAACACATTCTCGTGTTAGCAGACAGATTACGTTTTCACGTGACCAACAATTCCTCACCAAATATACACTATTGTAATCATGATCTCAGCTCAGTCTTAAAGGTGGAAGATAGCGCTGGTCCTCCCTCCACTGACAACTCCTGCCAGACCCGAGACTTGAAATTCTAAAAATGTGCATAAAGAACTTACGAGTATGATAAACTTTTTATCCAACAAGAAAAAATTTACTACGGTGGTCGGTGGAAACAATTACCAAATAAATTCCACCATGTGCATCAAAAAAATCATGTGACTTTGCACAATGGGACGGGATAACTTGAAGGAAACTCGCCGCTTTGATACGGTGAGGTGGGCGTTTACATCCTGCACTTTGCTCACGTGGCTAATTATAATATAAATGCGTGAGTAGCTCATGGGCGTGATCCAATTAAGCAATAAGGTACTTGAGGCTGTGCTGTATCATGAATAAGTCACGGCTGAAGGGCGTTGTTAGGCACAACTATATATATTAATATATATATATATATATATATATATATATATATATATTAGGTTGTACATTTTCATAAAGTAGAATCATTAACTGCCTTCCGCTGTAAAAAGTAGTCCCTAACGGCTGCAGCTGTGTTTACGTTGCTAAGGGTGGTTGCTAAGGGGGCTCAATGATACACAGAAGCGTTGAGTGAAGCGGTCACAGCAGTGCTGTGTCAGGGTATTGTAGTATTAATGCCTGATTACCCAGCCAGCCCACTAGGGGGCACTCCAGAAGTGCTGTATGTGTAAGTCACTGATAAAAGAGGTGTAGAGAATTTTGGTTAGCTCAAAGAATTTAAGATGATCAATATATGTGTGTATATGCCTGAGACTGTTTCTCTCATCACATATACACTGCAAACTCCACCAGGTCTTATAACCAATGAATAGGATGAAATGAGTTATTTAAAACATACATTTCAGTCAGGGAAAGTAGTTTAACTCACAGGAAATCGTGTATAATAATCGTCATTAAATATACGCAATTTCCAGTTTCTGATCAGTAACAGTAATAATGATATCGACTGGTTTCTTTGTCCAGCAAATTGTTCAGTGATATCCATTACTCTGACGTTGGCCCGTCGTCACGGCAACGCATTTCTACTAACCAGAACGGAGTTAAAACAATTGAACAGAATAGGGCTTAAGGTAGCAATATGAGATCGAAACAGTTTAAGTGACTTTGTAATGTAAGCATTTAGCACAGAGAATCATTATATGTGAATATATGGTTGTTTATTAAACTATTCTACTTACAAACGATCGCACATAGACAAACGTACATAAAACACAAATAGACAGAGAACGCGTGAGAGAGAGAGAGTAAGAGAGAGAGAGAGAGAGAGAGAGAGAGAGAGAGTAAGAGAGAGAGAGACAGAAAGTGAGTTTGCAAAGGGACAGGAATGAAATGGTTCTGAACGTCCTGAAATCGTTTCTTTTATAAAACGCCTAATACGCAGCTATCTACGTTTGTAGAAAGGACGGATACTTGCAAGCTTGTTGTGGTTGTGCATTGGTTCCGTATGTATTGAGTTCAGAAAGTCCTTTCCAGTTCCTTGAGAGTATTGCAGGCCTCATCATCTCCACTGCCAGGTGAGCCCCCCCCCCCACAGATCTGGGGGAAGGTGTGGGTGACGTGTCTTTGTGTCCCGAAGGCAAGAGCAAGAGAGAGGGATGAGGGAAGGTTTATAAACCTGTAGGTCGTTCACGCCCACAGTTGGACCTTGTCCAATCCGGTTGATCTGAGTTTTGGAGGGAAGATTGAAAGTCTTTGTCTCTCACAATGGGGTTTCGCATGTGGAAGCTGATTGGTTGTTTGGCCACAAAACTTTCAAAAGTTCAATAATACCTATAAAGCAAGGAGTTATTAAGATGCCACAAACATTAACATTTAGGGAATAATAAATGCTGCTCATAGACACCAAACATGATCTATGTATCTTCTCGTTTGACTGAGTGATTCTAAATGTGAGAGTCTTAGCATGCACAATAATTCACCTATTGCGGATTAATGTTTGAGGCCGACATACATAACAGAAACAACAATATAAGAAAAGGTAACACATTGATATGTGTACATTTCTATATAACTGTATGTGAGACTGTATGTCTGAATAAGGAGAGTGTATCTGCATTTCTGTAAGATTCTTATCTTGATGGTGGGGGGATGAGTTGGATAGTGATCAGAGGTCTGGCTCATAGCACATAGGTGTTAATCATGGGGGAGAAGTCATTTAAGGAATGTAACTAGTTATTTCATGTCTGATGGGCTCCAGGCACTACATATCCCCTCTTTCGAACGTTGTTGTCCGTCCAACAGACAACAGCGAGCGACGTCAAAGGTGCGGAACAATCAGGCATGCACCCGGCACTCATGGCTGGAAGAGAGAGATGGCTCTCTGGAGGTTGCCGCTTCAAGGAGTGGCTGTGGTGCCGTGGTCGACGTTATCAGGTGTGATAATGTAGACAGTGGCAAGGTATGGGTCCTCGAGCTTTGTGCAGCAGGTGTCGAGGCACTGTCACTTGTCATCCTGACCCAGGTTGGTCTGTGTCAGGTGGTTGTTATCTAGTATCTGTGCTCCCTGCAGTCTGGAATCGCTGGTTGGACTCTCACTTGTGAGAGGGCAGGTAGTTCCAGGGTTCGCAGAGAATTGTCATAAAGATTTTGTAGTGTAAAGAAAGTTTCAGACGGACCCGGTTAGGGTGCAGGAGGGCAGCAGGTGTCTGTTATCCCGCTGTTTTGCTCAAATGTCATCAGGCGTCTGATGTTGGGGGTGTCGACACTGACTTGAGTGGGTCTGAGTTGTGTTGGTAGGGGTTTTGCTGTTGGGCCTGTGGGCCCGTTGCTCCATTCAACATTGTCTGGCTGCTCCTGAGGTGTCGGCTGGTCTTATGGGATGCTTTTTCCTTTTAGGAAGTCTAATGCGGTGTTGCGTTGGGCAAGGAGTCAGAAGTTTATCTTTCAGTACTTCTCAGTGGAGTTTCATTCAAGGAGCTCTTTGTTAGCATCAGAAACTCTGTTCTGGAAAAGCAGGTGTGTCCAGCTGTCCTTGTGGGTGTCGGTTAATTTTGGTACTCGGAGACTTGCAGGTTCAGTTCATTTACCTCCTGTCTGAGGCCCTTGAGGGTGTGGGTCAAGGAGAAGACGATGCTGCTCAGCTCCTGGTTGTCCAGGCTGGATGTGAGTTGTCCATTGGTCGCAGTCTTGCTGTTCCTTTCTCTGCCATTGCAGGCCGTTGGCTGCTTTAGGCTGAAGGATGCCGTTCTCTGTACTCTGCTGAGTCTCCAGTTGGTCCTGGTGAGTGGCAGGGCTGGATGTCCGAGACACGCTGGTTCACAGTTTCTATTGTGAATCTCGCTGGCTGCGGCATGCTTTTGGCTTCCTGCGCTCTTTGGATGCAGGTGTCGCACTCAGGCATGTTTCACTGAAGTACTGGTGAGCAATGTAGGTGGTGACACGGGTGGTCTCTAAGTTGACACGGGTGTCGTTTCTGGTGCCATCTGGTGGTAAACGTTCACAGATGTTTCTCGTCGACTGACTGCTTTGCATCGTAGAGAGGCTGTGTCGTTTGAAGTCCGCTGGTTTCGAGCTGGCATCAAACTTAGCATATTCTGATGTCCTCTGTCACTGCATGCTTGGCAGTGCGCCACTTTTGCGTTGGTAGTGGCTTTGGTACTCTGGTGTATTCTGCACGGTGCATCTTGGGCATACATCAGCAATGACCCCCCTTTGTTCCTGGAAAGCTGGGAGCTGTGGCGGTGTTTGGTTATCAGGAACAAATGTGAGGATGTGTCATCTAGATGCGGCATGTGTGTGACATCACTGAGTTGTTTTCGGCTTAGTGCCTTAGTGTGGTCGGACAGTGCAAGGTTAAGTGTCAGCATTGCTTGGGAGCAGTGGAGGCTGCTTTAGCAGAGCTATTTTGTAGGTGGAGCCAGTGTGCATGGGTGTGATGCAGGCGGCGTAGCAGCGTGAGGGGTTTGCTTGTGGCTTAGAAGCGATGCTTGGGTTGGGTGGGTGGGTTTTTTGTTGTTGAAAACCTTAGGCAGCCACAAAATCCCTCAGTTTTTTTCTGGGCCTTTCACTATTTTTCCACGAATAGCATGTAATGTTCTTATTGTGATGGCAATGCTTGTCTGGAACAGTTGTTGATGCTCGTCTGTTTCAAACTGAGTGGTGTTGTTTGAAACTGAGCTTAGCCTACTTTGAGTCTATGCAGGTTAGTAATTTTCAGAGGGAGTTCTTGCGACTTGTTGTGACACAAGGGTTGATCCGATTGCCGTCACTCGTGCTGTGATGTCAGGTGGCCCGGCTTAAGGTGTTGCAGTGGGACAGGCTTGTCGTTTTCCACTAGGTACCTGCTCTGGGCGTGTCTTGCCTCGCTCTTTGGTCTATAAGCACATGGGTTTGTGTGCGTGGGACCCTTGGTCTGCAGGCATTGATAGTTGTAAACATCACACGTTGGTGGCAGGTCTCTGTGATTCCCTCTGTCTTCTGGTGCGATTGGCACATCGCTGGATGGTTTGTGCAGCGCAGCTGTTGTCATCTGGGTGCTGGGCTCTGCTGAGAGCCTTGTACATGACATTAGTTCTGCATCATCGTCATATGTGGAGAGCAGCTTGGCACCACTTCTGAGTGGCCATTTTCCCTTAGGCTCTTCATGATGGAATTGTTTAAAGTCTTTGAAATACCTGAATGGTATGTACACTGCAAAAGATTACTTTTCAGAAAGGGGGTGTGGCTTCTAGAGTGGGCACTGCTTCACGTATTCCATTGAATGTGTGTGCAGCGTTAGGGTTTTAGCCACACTGTGTTTTGAGCCGAACAGTGACCCCTTTTGGTGAATGCAGGTAGTTCGTTCGCCAGAGTGTAAACATCTGGGAGTAATCTTATCTAGCAAGGCTTTCTCCCAGTTGAGGGAGTATCGTAGGGCTGTGAGAAACAGGAAGTAGCAGGTTTTGCATTGTCTATTCCAGGTTAAGTTCAGAGCACAGGTGTCCTCAGTGTTGGCCTGCACTGATCTCAGATCACTCCCACACAGTGATGTCGCTGCGTGTTCAGCTCCCATACACCACTGTATGTTTGTTCACCTTGGTCAGTCAGACGTCCCCCCTTGGCATGGGGCAGCTGGACAATCACTTTGCTAATCTTTATTGCCTTCTGGTGCTTGGCTGTTTTCCGGCGGTCTGTAGAGTCCGCTGAATCGAGCGATCGTTGACGGAAGAAGGCTGTAGCATTTGGGTGGTGACTCACAGTGTGATGTGGATATCTGAGGGGAAAGATTTTCTGGCGTTGATGCCATCTTCCCTTGGTGCCTGTCGCGTTGTCTCACGTAGGCTCAGATGCTGGTCGTAGCAGTCGTGTTCTTAGCTGCTGTATTCAGTTTTGACAGTTTTGACTGCTGGTACAAATGGCTGGGGTCCTGTTAGCTGGAGGTGGAGCTAAGCAGATCTGTCTCGTGGTCACACTGGGCAATGTTCTTGCTTAAAAGTCAATGTTTTGCAGACAGGCGTGTGTTGTAGCCTACTGCAGTGTTCAGGAAGACAGCGTTTTGTGGTGACAGCTGTCAGATTCCCGGCCAGCTTGCTGGCGTGTGAGGTGTGAACGGTGGGCTGTTAGGCCCGGGAGAGATTTTGTGTTGAGCTCTCCTGTTTGTTCATATTGTTATCTGCAAGCATTTGAGTTCTTTAAGGTGTGCTGGGTTCAGCTCACTTTGTGTTTCTTTGCGGAGTCGTTACTTGAACTTCGGCGTAGGCTGCTTGCAGGAGGCCTTAAAAGGCTTTGGCCGTGGCATGAGTGCTGCTGTCTGCCTGGGTCCATTGTAAAGGGAGCTTCCGCTGTTTAGGAGTGTTCTCCTGTACTGCTCTCTGCGCTCAGTCTGTGGGGGTGTTGCAGGCGTGTCTTGAAGCTTTTCTCCTCTCTCCTCGTGTAGGTCCTTGTCCTCTTCATCCGCTATCTCTGAACATCCAGATGGTCTAGGCGGTTCTGCGCGCTGTCCTGGTTCCGTCGTGGGTGAAGCTTTCTCCGCTGCGGCTTTAGTCAGACGATCTTGTTGAGGGCGTGGTCACTGATGGTCCGGGCTGTAGATGAGTTGATTGGTTCTCTGCAGCCGTAGCTCTTGACTGGATCGTGATCCATTCGCCTGTGTGCGTGGTCGTCCGGCTGTTCTCCGCTCAGGGGCTGGATGGCATCTTTGCCTTGTCTGGACTGGATGGCGAGACTGGATGGTGACATGTTGACACAAATAGAGAGGGAGAGACAAAGCACAACGAGCCAATGCAAGTCCGTACAGAACTAATGAGCTAAAATGTTGCTATGTGATGCGCACTTAACTGATGTCATCAGATGGTGACGCAAACTAAACGCTTATTATCCTAGCTGTAAAGAAGGGGTCAGATAGTTTGTGTGGGTAAACACAGGAAACTATGAGTAAACTTAATGATGAGCGATTAACTTTAGAGCTATTCAGTTCATCGGTGTAGTTACCAAAAGATTTCACTGATGTTCAGACAGGTTCAGTCTCTAATAGGGAGAAAAAAATAAAAACAAAATCCATCAGAAAGAGAGGTATAAAGGGTTAAAGCAAAAGAGAGAAAGTTAGCTGACTGCCAGCCCTGGGGTCAGTGACGGGGCCCACCGGGTGGGGGCTCTATGGAGTCGTCACACCTGGGAAATGGCAGAGCTGAGAGAGCAAAAGAGAGAAAGGCCCCCCTGGGATGGGCCGAATTACCCGGGGTAGTGAGAGTGCAACTTGATCGATTTGGTCAAAGTTTAAATTTAAATCAAGACTGTTTGATCAAAAATTTAAAATGAGCAAATACAATTATAATTGCTAAAGGGAGAGTTGAATCTAAGGCGGTGAAATAATTAAAATTAAATCACACACACACACAAAAAAAAACATACATTATGTTAATTATCATTATGGTTTAAATAACAATAATTGATAATGTAACATCAAAAGGAAAAGAGAAGGGAGAGACTGACTGGGACTATCTATAAGCGTTGTTGCTCAAAGAAAAAAAAAAAAATATGAAATCAGGCATAGGTATTGGAAGAGGTTTTAGACAGACTTCTATCTTTTAATAGAAGGAAATACCTTTTATGCGGGATTTCAGATTCCACCTTGTGTGGATTTGAACGCGCATCTAAGCGCAGTTACCATGGCGATGCATCGCGGGTGTATATTTCTTGTGTCCGTTTTACTGAACACAGGTACGTGTTTGCAAACTTTAACTTAATAGGATGCTTACACTATTAAAAGGTTGCTTAGTTACGATGCGTGCACCTTGATCTTGAGTCAGCCTGCTGACACAAGACTTGTGTGTGCTTTGCACAAAACAAATAAATAACACTCGATCAAGATTTGTACAGTAATAACGCGAAGTTGTTTACTATATTAAATCTATTCGATGAGCAAACGGGGTCAACCTAATCAGTTAGCTAAGCTGAGGTTTTAACCCAAAGGAGCAAGATAGCTGATTAGCATTGGAGTGCACATCAATGGCTAATCTATCTACACTCAAAATATAAAGATATGGCCATTGTAAGGTGAAAGAGGAACATCGCTCAATCAACTTCTTCACGCAAAAATAGAGGGTTTCTTCGCTCAATTTAGGGTGGCTTTAAGACTCTCTATAAAAGTTTTCTTCGTTTTATAGGGTCAATATATAAAGGCTTTAAGGTGAAAGAGGAACATCGCTCAATCAGCTTCTTCACGCTAAAAAAAGGTTTCCTTCGCTTAATTTAGGGTGGCTTTAAGACTCTCTATAAAAGTTTTCTTCGTTTTATAGGGTCAATATATAAACTGCAGTTAAGTTACGTCTTAACAGCGGTTGAGTTTCTCTGTGCAAGAGGCTCAAACATCTGTGAAGGTGTTAAAGGTGGGCTGGTCCACACCGTTCTAACACACACACACAAACAAAAGAGACGCGAGTCGCGAGCCGAGTTTGAATAAACAAGCATGCAGACACACAAATTATTCCTGAGCCGCTCACATCACATAGTTTAAAACTGCCCCGCATTCTAACGCCAATTAATAGGATGAAATGAGTTATTTAAAACATACATTTCAGTCAGGGAAAGTAGTTTAACTCACAGGAAATCGTGTATAATAATCGTCATTAAATATACGCAATTTCCAGTTTCTGATCAGTAACAGTAATAATGATATCGACTGGTTTCTTTGTCCAGCAAATTGTTCAGTGATATCCATTACTCTGACGTTGGCCCGTCGTCACGGCAACGCATTTCTACTAACCAGAACGGAGTTAAAACAATTGAACAGAATAGGGCTTAAGGTAGCAATATGAGATCGAAACAGTTTAAGTGACTTTGTAATGTAAGCATTTAGCACAGAGAATCATTATATGTGAATATATGGTTGTTTATTAAACTATTCTACTTACAAACGATCGCACATAGACAAACGTACATAAAACACAAATAGACAGAGAACGCGTGAGAGAGAGAGAGTAAGAGAGAGAGAGAGAGAGAGAGAGAGAGAGAGAGAGAGAGTAAGAGAGAGAGAGACAGAAAGTGAGTTTGCAAAGGGACAGGAATGAAATGGTTCTGAACGTCCTGAAATCGTTTCTTTTATAAAACGCCTAATACGCAGCTATCTACGTTTGTAGAAAGGACGGATACTTGCAAGCTTGTTGTGGTTGTGCATTGGTTCCGTATGTATTGAGTTCAGAAAGTCCTTTCCAGTTCCTTGAGAGTATTGCAGGCCTCATCATCTCCACTGCCAGGTGAGCCCCCCCCCCCCCCCCCACAGATCTGGGGGAAGGTGTGGGTGACGTGTCTTTGTGTCCCGAAGGCAAGAGCAAGAGAGAGGGATGAGGGAAGGTTTATAAACCTGTAGGTCGTTCACGCCCACAGTTGGACCTTGTCCAATCCGGTTGATCTGAGTTTTGGAGGGAAGATTGAAAGTCTTTGTCTCTCACAATGGGGTTTCGCATGTGGAAGCTGATTGGTTGTTTGGCCACAAAACTTTCAAAAGTTCAATAATACCTATAAAGCAAGGAGTTATTAAGATGCCACAAACATTAACATTTAGGGAATAATAAATGCTGCTCATAGACACCAAACATGATCTATGTATCTTCTCGTTTGACTGAGTGATTCTAAATGTGAGAGTCTTAGCATGCACAATAATTCACCTATTGCGGATTAATGTTTGAGGCCGACATACATAACAGAAACAACAATATAAGAAAAGGTAACACATTGATATGTGTACATTTCTATATAACTGTATGTGAGACTGTATGTCTGAATAAGGAGAGTGTATCTGCATTTCTGTAAGAGTCTTATCTTGATGGTGGGGGGATGAGTTGGATAGTGATCAGAGGTCTGGCTCATAGCACATAGGTGTTAATCATGGGGGAGAAGTCATTTAAGGAATGTAACTAGTTATTTCATGTCTGATGGGCTCCAGGCACTACAGAGGTGAGCAAGTGTGTTACTGGAGGAGAGAGCTATAAGTTGTGCTGTTCCTAGTTGTTCTTCAATAAAGCCTCAAAAGACTACTGCCTCCTGGTAAATCCATACAAGACATGGTGTCAGAAGTATAAGGACAAAAGAAGAACAACATGTCGAAATTTAATCCACCAGAAAGTTTTAACTTTGATCGTCCATCGGAATGGCCTATGTGGCGGCAGAGATTTGCACGCTACAGAACTGCTACAAAATTGAGCAAAGAAGATAAAGAGGTACAAATCAGTACTTTAATATATGCTATGGGCATTGAAGCTGAGAACATTTTCAAATCGTTCACCTTTACAGCTGAGGAAAGTGATGAGGATTATGATACAGTGCTCAGAAAATTTGATGAGTACTTTATGCCCAAAAAGAATGTGATACACGAGCGGGCATGTTTTCACCAGAGAGTGCAGAGGCCAGGAGAGAAGGCAGAATGTTATGTTAGAGCCCTCTACGAGCTTAGTGAAAACTGTGAATTCGGGGCAAACCGAAATGAACATATAAGAGACAGACTGGTCGTCGGAATTCGGGATAAAGAGCTTTCTAGAAAAATGCCGTTAATGACAGATCTTACCCTGGAAACAGCGGTGCAGATGACAAGGCAGGCTGAAGATGTCGCACAGCAGATCAGCCAGCAGGAGGGCCAGTCAACAGGCAGTGTGCAGGAGGTAGCATCCAGACGTCCATCAAGGGTGGCAGAAAGGCCCTGGACAAAAGAGAAACACAGAAGAGGCAGTGAGAAAAGGAAGGAAGATACAGCAAACGAATGTGGCAGGCGTGATAAAACAGGACACAAAGACATCGGAAGATGCCCAGCTGCAGACACGGAATGCAGAAAGTGCAAAAGAAAAGGACACTGGGCGAGAATGTGCAAATCAAAAACTGTGAGACGAGTGACAACAAAAGAAATGAGTGAAGAGAGCTTCTACCTGGGTGCAGTGAGTAACAAAAATGACACTTAAGATAGGTGTCACTTAAGATAGGTGATACCCCAGTTACTTTTAATATAGATACGGGAGCAGATGTTACTGTCATGAATACAGTGACATTTGGAAAACTTAACCCAAGAGCTCAGCTGTGTCATCCAAACATAGTTCTGAACAGCCCAGGTGGTTCACTAAATTGCATAGGACGGTTTACGGCAAAAGCGGAACATAAGGGTAGAACGTACACTATGACCGTGTATGTCGTGGCAGGAGAAACTGTCAGTAACCTCCTAGGCCGACACACAGCCACTGAGATGGGGCTAGTCAAAAGAATAGAGCAAGTAGGTGGTACAATGAAAACAGAGCCAGTAAAAACCCACCTGAAAGAAGGCGCAGTTCCATATGCAGTACATACCGCAAGGAGGGTGCCGTTTCCGCTGCTGCCTAAAGTCAAAGCAGAACTGAGGAGAATGGAAGAACAAGGGGTCGTGGAAAGAGTCACACTGCCTACAGATTGGTGTGCACCCATGGTACCGGTCATGAAACCTAATGGCACCGTCAGAATTTGTGTTGGATTAAATAAACTGAATGTCAACATAAAAAGAGAGAGATACATACTTCCCACAACAGATGAGATCCTAGCTAAATTAGCTGGAGCAAGCATCTTTACATCACTAGACGCAGCGTCAGGATTTTGGCAGATTCCATTATGTCATGAGAGCAGTTTGCTGACGATGTTCATCACTCCTGAGGGGCACTATTGTTTTAAGAGACTCCCGTTTGGGATCAGCATAGCCCCAGAAATTTTTCAACGGAAAATGAATGAGCTTCTAGCTGACATGGAAGGAGTTGCAGTATACATGGACGATGTGATTGTGTACGGGACGGATATGACAGAGCACGACAACCACTTGAAAAGAGTGCTGGAAAGGATGGAAAGTGTGGGTCTCAAACTGAATAAAGACAAATGCATATTCAGGAAAGCGGAATTGAGTTTCCTTGGACATGTTGTGGATGCACAAGGTGTCAGAGCAGACCCCGAAAAGGTACGTGCAATAAGTGATTTGCAGGAGCCAAACAACGTAAATGAGTTGAGGAGGGCGTTAGGCCTCATAAACTACATGAGTAAATATATCCCTGATCTGGCAACGACAGGAGGACCTTTGTATGAGCTGCTCAAGAGAGAAAGGGCATGGACATGGGACGAGCCTTTTGATGAGACTTATGCGGTTTAATGCAAAAGCAGAGTTTGCACCTGGCAAAAGCTTGGTTGTCGCAGATGCGTTGTCGCGAAGCCCTTTAGACACTACGGAACTTTATGACAGCAGAAGTGAGTTGTCATGTAGATGCAGTCATCAGTTGTCTGCCAGTGTCTCAACGCAAGTTGAAAGAAATAAAAATGGAGACACAGAAAGATGAGCAGCTATACGAACCGTGCAAAGCTTCATTATAAAAGGATGGCCAAAATACACCAAAAGTGTTCCTAACAATGTGCAGAGTTTTTACAAGTGGAAAGACTCTTTGTCTGTGAGTGATGGACTAGTTGTGCTGGGGAATCGCATTGTAATTCCAAAAACGATGAGACATGAGATGCTTGGCAGAATTCATGAAGGACACCAAGGCTTGTCAAAATGTAGGGCACGGGCGCAAGAGGCTGTATGGTGGCCTGGAATTTCTGAAGATCTTAGGCGCAAAATAGAGACATGCAGGTTTTGCATAGAAAATAAACGTGCACAGCACAAGGAACCTCTACAGTCAACGCCTCTGGCAGAAAGGCCATGGCAGCGAATAGCCATAGACTTGTGTATGCATAAAGGGAAACAATATCTGGTGGTATCTGACTACTATTCGCGCTACTTGGAGATCCTTCTGCTACAAGCTACTACATCAGAGCATGTTATTCAAAGACTTAAAGCGTTATTTGCGAGGTTTGGCATACCAGAACAAATTGTTAGTGACAATGGGCCGCAATTCGTCAGTGAAGCTTGGAGAAGATTCTGTAACGTGTATGATACTCGGCACATCACGTCAAGTCCGCACAATCCACAGGGCAATGGACACGCTGAACGGGCAGTTCAGACAGCAAAGCACATTCTGAAACAGGATGACCCAGTGGTGGCATTCATGAGTTTCCGAGCTACCCCTACCTCCTCTACAGGGGTCAGCCCGGCAGAATTACTCACGGGAAGGAAAATACGTACTACCCTACCCACCTTAGACCTTAAACCTGAGACCAGAGTGGCCAAATAATGAAAGTATAAAAGAGAGAGACAAAGCAGCAAAAGAAAAACAAGCGTACTACTTTAACAGACGACATGTGTGAAGGACTTACCAGTTCTTAGACCAGGGGATTCAGTCTTGTTGAAGTTAGATGATGAAGCGAAGTGGAAAGGACCTGCTACGGTGTTGGCAGAGAGCACTACTCCAAGGTCATGCGAGATCTTCAGTGAAAAGGAGGGAGAGAAAAGGAGAAATCGCAGGCATCTTCAGTTGCTGCCAGAAGGGGTTCCAGGAATTACTATGAAAACTGAGGAGAGTTCAGAACAATCACCACAGAAAGTTCAACTTCACGTGGACTCTGATTTACCTGCAGAGAACATTGTAAGGGAACCTAACTTCACTAGATCAGGCAGAGTAAGTAAGCCTGCAGTGCGGCTGAACCTATAGAAGAAGAAGAAAAAAAGAAGACAAAAGAAAAGAGTAATAACTTATTGAGTTATGTGACAAGACTTGGTAATAACTGAATGTATAATTAATATTCTTCAATGGGATGTGTGACAGCAATGGCAGAGTAATGTTGTGGTTGATTGAACATTGTTCTAGTTCTTAATTGGTTAAATACTCATTGTGTTGGGTACGTTTATGGAAAATATATGTAACCTAGAGGATTTGACTTAAGGGGGAGGTGTCAGGGTATTGTAGTATTAATGCAATGCCTGATTACCCAGCCAGCCCACTAGGGGGCACTCCAGAAGTGCTGTATGTGTAAGTCACTGATAAAAGAGGTGAGCAAGTGTGTTACTGGAGGAGAGAGCTATAAGTTGTGCTGTTCCTAGTTGTTCTTCAATAAAGCCTCAAAAGACTACTGCCTCCTGGTAAATCCATACAAGACATGCTGTATCATGAATACAACACAGCTGCTGACCAATCAGAGTTGAGGAACGGAACTAACCGTTTTATAAATATTAATATTTATTTGAGGAATGTCCAAAATATCCACATTTTTTAACATTGATGTTTTTGTTCACCACTATCACCAAGACAAACAGAAAACCCTAAATAAATATTAAACTTATAAATCAGTATATTTATGTAGTGAAATATATTCGATAAATGCATTAAAAGCCACTATGTTTTATCATTGGGTCACCTATACCTTCCATCAGTGAGCTAACTGTGCTATCAAGCTAGCCTAAAGCTCACTTGGGGTCATTTATTTTGTTTTGTTAAAATATTTAGATTTTACCACCTAGTTATACTGCATTAAGTGTAAAACAAAGGACTTGATGGACAGAAATATGTTATTACAGTAATTAAACTACAGACTTCACTATTCATCTGTCATACATCACTGTGATATCCTTCAGAACAATATTCTCCTAAACACTTGTTTACTAACAAATATATAACTCTCACAATAGTAACAAAGAAATAGAGAAATCAAACAAGAACAAAAACAAGTGCATGTACATGAGTAAACAAGAGGGCTAAAAGAAAATTAAAACATTTAATTGACCAAATTAACAGTGCTTCATAGGTCTTTTTTTAGCTTTTCTGTTTCTGATATTTTGCCAAGCGGTCCATATTGTTTCATTTCTTTAATAAAATGTTCTTTAATAAATGTTTTATTTCCAAACATACAAATCAGTACAAAATACAAAATATCAACAGACAACAACGAAAATACAACAGTAAATAATAAAGAAAATAAACAAAGCAAAAAAGGACCATTGTTTTACATCAAATATTCTTTGAGTGTGCAACAAATCTTCACAGCGTTCGTATTAGTAGATGTCGACATCGAGTGAATGTAATTTGTCATATCTCTTACAAAAACGACCACAAAGACTTTGAGACTTTGAGAATGAACATTTGTGAGCGTAAAATGTGCTTAAGACGAGACACTGCACGTGAATAGGGTCAAAATGAACTAATAGTTATCATCTTACTTACTCAGTTAATTGATTACGTTGATGACTGCAAACACGTTTTCTGAAATGTTAGGTTTAAATATGCAAATGATCATTATTTAATGAAATATGCGCTAGCACAAAAATCTAAACACTGGATGAAGTCCGTTTCTAAATTCTCGTTTAATATTAAAAACTTTTGACAGAGGGGATTTTCTACTGCAAAAAAAAAAAAAGTTATCTTACTTAGTATTTTTGTCTTGTTTCTAGTCAAAATATCTAAAAATTCTTAAATTAAGATGCATTTACTAAAGAAGCAAAATGACATCAGATGTTTAGTCCTGTTTCTAGGGGGAAAATTAAATTAAGAGCAGTTTGCTTAAAATAAGTACAATTATTTGTCAGTGGGGTTAGTCAAATACTCTTGTGTTAAGAATATTTGACTTACTCCACTAGCAGATAATTTCACTCGTTTCCAGAGGGGGGAAAAAACCTAAATTAAGTGCATTTAGCTTAAAACAAGACTAAATCTCTTATGTCATTTTGCTTATGCATCCTAATTTAAGAATTTCCAGATATTTTGACTAGAAACAAGATAAAAATGCTAAAAAAGATAAGCCTTTTTTAATGCAGGAAAGAATACAAGAAAGAGTTGACAGATTGTTGGCACATAATATACAAAAAACAGAGATATACATGATGTCAACTGAAATGATGGTGTTCAGAATACAAGAGACAGCATGGGGGAAAAAAGAAAAAGAAAACAAAAGAAAAAAACAAAGGACAAAAACATAAAAACTTGAGGATCAATAGCAAGTCATTACAAAATGAAATAGTTCTTCTAGCTTTCTTATTCTGTGACAACGAAATAGTATTTAAATAAATTCTAAATTCTTAAAAAAAAGAAAAAGAAAATGTGGTTTGTTGTTAGTGAACTTACATTTATGAATATAAAGTTTACAAAGAAAGCTTGTTTATAACAAAACAAGCATTGCTTTTAGTAGAGTCAGAATCATAATGTCCTAAAATATATCCTTTGAGATATTATTCTTAATAAACAAACCAACATTTTCCCAGAGTTATACAGTATACTGACACGGCCAAAATAAATGAAAAACAGTTTCAGTGTGAAACTGACAAAATATTAACCTTAAACTTCTTCATATAAGGGTTAACAGGTTACAGTTTATTAATTAGTTTGAAAGATACTTCTTTTACTGTATTAGTAAGGAAACACCTCTGTTGTAAAGAACATATTTTTTTCCAATTCAAATTTCTAAAACTATTCCAGTAAGAAATGACAGGCGACAAAGAAGAAACTTTTTCAGTGAAAAGAGATCTAATTTAGTCATTTCTATCTTTTTTAACAGAAAAAACACACTTTACCTATAGTTGTCTCGATTGGGTCAGAAAAAGAAGCATTTTTTGAAGATCATACTAATTCCTGAAGATGTTGCTCCCGTAACAATGGCATAATCCTTTGGACTAAGAAGAAGTCATTAATGAACCTCTGGTGTTAAATAACTCACCAAAATCAAACCGTTATCAAACCACCAACTAAGAAATAAAGATCTATGTCTATATAAAAAAAATGTGATTATTCCAAATAAAAAATCTCTGGGGGGTAAACTGTGTTTCTATATTAAAGCCCAGGCCAAAAGCACCTGCTGATGGACATTTGAACACTTAACAGGTGTTTCTGTTATAATCGCACATCAACAAACATGAAACACCTCCAACAAATGGAAACGCTTGCTGTGGAAAGATACACCAGATTGAATTTTTTTTCAAATACTGATTAAGCCAATTTATTTGTTATAAGAGATAAGCCTTTTTTTTTCTTTTTTTGCAGTGTGGGTATCTCTTTTCATCAGTCCATAATTTTGAAAAAACTTAGAACAGACAAAAACATGCATTTTTACCATTTTTGAGGGAATAAAATGTATAAAACCAAGCAAATTATATATGAACAAATCCCTCTGTAAACACCTTCAGGATACAGACTACATTAAATAAAAATGTGAAGTTTGGTGTGTGTAAGTGCTGCTGAAGTGGAGATTTATGGCTCAGTGGAGGAGAAAAAAATGATTATATGTATTGTAATTGAAATCTATTGACACAAATAGATAAAGTGCTATAAAAGAAACACTTAACAGTGTCTTTTTTATGTTTTCTTTCCACTAGTCTGAAAAAAAAAAAAACACTTTATGAAGCAGCTCAAAATCTCAAACTTGACTGTGTTTTGCCTGCAGTGTCTCGCCTTAAGAAAATAGTTAAATTTAGAATCAAACAAATACGAGGCTTACGGCTCGCCCTGCGTCATGACGTCACGCGGCCGGCGACCTGCGCGCTGACGCCAGCGGCGCGTCCCAGCATGCAGTGCGCGAGCGAAGATGGCGGAAGGCGGCGCGGCGGATGTGGAGACGCAGAGAGGAGAGATCGCGAGCCTCCTGAAGACGCCTCTGCGCAGATCAGACACCTGGTGAGAGACGCGACACACAACACGCACGCGATCAGCGCGACATCAGAGTCCGTTCGCTCCTCAGTCGAGCAGAGATCAGTGTCAGTCAGTCCTGACGATCCCCTCACAACAACACCGCTTTACCACAGTATTACCACAGTATCACCACAGTATTACCTCAGTAAACCAGCAGCTCTCACACTCACAACCACAGCAGATCAGCGCACGACTGTCGCTCTCTTTACCACAGTAACACCACAGTAACACTCTGACAGAACCGAGAGTGTTGTGCTCTGTCATGCTCCCTGTGAGTGAGGTCACTTCCTGTCTCCTGCAGGTACCTGGTGGACAGTCACTGGTTCAAGCAATGGAAGAAGTACGTGGGCTTCGACAGCTGGGACAAATACCAGATGGGGGACCAGAACGTCTACCCCGGACCTGTGGACAACTCCGGCCTGATCAAAGGTGCGTCCCCTGACCCCTGACCCCCTCGGCCCCTGAAACCGGCCCCTGTAACCCCCGTGTGTGTGTCCTGTCCGCAGATGGAGACGTGCTGGGCATCAAGGAGCACCTGATCGACGAGCTGGACTACATCCTGCTGCCCGCAGACGGCTGGAACAAACTGGTCAGCTGGTACGGACTGAGCCGGGGTCAGGAGCCCATCGCACGCAAGGTACACTCACACACACACACATAGACACTCAGAGACACACACTCAGAGACACACACTCAGAGACAATTAACTACAGTTACTTCTTATGTACTTGAGCTTAATACTGTGTGTAGACCCTAGAGGATATAGCTGAGATGTCCACATCAAAGACAGGTACAGAAGTGATTTGAGTCCATGGAAAGCAAGTCTACTTGCAGAATAAAATGGTTGAATTAATGTTAGATTGTCAGATTCAGTGTAACTATATCAATGTAAACATTCAAACAACAAGCTTAGTCTGACTTGTGCTTAACATATACAAAAGAACATGGAAGCAAAGCAAATTTTATTGTGTTTTGACAAGTTGGCAAAACTTTTTAAACATGTTTTTCGCTCTTTTAGTATGTCATAAAGTGGTTTTTGTTGTAAATATGCCTGACAAGATTGACACACTGAATGACGTTTCAGTGAGAGTCTTCTGTAGATTTGGGGGAAATGTATGGTGTTTATTTTGTTGCTCAGAAAACAAAAATGAAATTAAATTAAAGAGAAACAGCCATTCAAAGCATAATTGAACTGTTTGGTTTTCACGCTTAAACCGTTTTTCATTTTTGACGCATACGATACAGTTAAACATCTGATAATAAGAGTAAACTTAAGATGTTTTCATGTGCCCTTCTCACTTTAAATGCTTTGCTGAGTTAATAAGAATATTGGTAACCCTTCAGTGGCCAATCTCACGTTTAACTAGTTGTTATTAGTGTGAATATTACTGTTATATTAGCTCTTTATAATTACTGAAGGGTGAATAGGGTACAAATTTAACTAACAGTTATGATCTTACTTATCCACCTGATTGAGTACATTGATAAAACATTTTGTATTACAAGTTTTCTAAAATGTCATGTTTAAATAAGAGCCATTATTTAATGAAATATGCACTAATTTTCAGACATTTCTAGTACTAAAAGTCTAAACACTGGATGAAGTCAGTTTCACAATTCTTGTTTACTTATTAAAGTCAAATGTTTTTACAGAGGGGTCTCATTTCATCACGTCATAATTCAGAAAAAAACTTTGAACAGGCAGGAAACACTATATTTTACAGTTTTTTGTGGAATAAAATGTATATAATCAAGCTAATTATACATAAACCAATCCCTCTGTAAAAACCTGGATATTTATGGCTCAGTGGAGGAGAAAAAACTCTTGGCCTTTAGAAATCTGTATTGTAATTGAAATCTATTGACACAAATAGATAAAGTGCTATAAAAGAAACACTTAACAGTGTCTTTGGGGTGTTTTCTATCCACTAGTCTGAAAAAACACTTTATGACACACCAAAAAGCCCAAAACTTGACAGGTGCATGAAAAACAGTTTTTGCCTGCAGAGTCTCGCCTTAATAGCACATATTAATGTCTTATTCCAAATCTTCAATCCTTAACATAACATCTACTTTACTAAGTATTAATAAGCAGTTATTAGGAGTATATTGAGGCAGAAGTCATAGTTAATAGTTAGTAAACGGTGAGAATAACTGTTTTTTTTGTCTTGTTTCCAGCCAAAATATCTACAAATTCTTAAATAAAGAAGGATTTCCTGGACGAGTAAAAATAGTCCAAATAAAAACAAGCAACAGAATCTGCCAGTGGGGTAAGCAAAACGATCTTATATAAAACAGAAAAGAAGATCATTTCTAACCCCTTTGGCAGATTTTAGCTTTGACTTGTTTTTTTGAAAAGCAGGACAATAATTTTGACTCGTCTAGAAAATCTTTTTCGATTGATATTTTGGCTGGAAACAAGACCAGAAATCTAAGAAGTTTTTGCAGTGTAAGACAGTAAAGTGTTAGCAAGTATATATTCCACAGTTTAAACAATATGTTAATGTATTTTAACTGATCTATTACACAAATCTTTTTCAAATATAAAAGTGGTTATCTAAGTCTAAACACAAACAGATTTGTTTAGATGACAGTAGTAGTCAATGTGGGACAATAACAGTAAGAGTGCAGTATATATCTATATCTGTAGGGTTCTGCACAGAGATGTGACCCTCGAACACAAAAGCAGTCATAAAGTTCATTTTTTGAAACTGGAAGCTGAATAAATAAGCTTTCTATTGTTAGGATAAGACAATATTTGACTGAAACACAACTATTAGAAAATCTGGAGTCTGAGGGTGCAAAAACATCCTAATACTGAGAAAATCAGCTTTAAAGTTGTCTTAGCAATGCATGTTACTAATCAGAAGTTACATTTCTATATATTTATGGTAGAAGATGTACTAAATATGTTCATGGAACAAAAACTTTACTTAAAGGGAGACACTGCAGACACAAACAGTTTGAGCTTTTTGGTGTTTCATGAAGTGTTTTTTCAGACTAGTGGACAGAAAACACCCCAAAGACACTGTTAGGTCTTTCTTTTATAGCACTTTATCTATTTGTGTCAATAGATTTCAATTATAATACAGATTTGTAAAGGCCAAGAGTGTTTTCTCCTACACTGAGCATAAATCTCCACTTCAGCAGCTCTTACACACACCACACTGAGCATTTGTGTTCCTGTCTATATCCTGAAGATTATTACAGAGGCATTTGTTCAGATAGAATTAGCTTGATTCCCCAAAAACAAACAAAAAATGGTGTTTCCTGTCTGTTCTAAGAATAAATAAGAGCCCAAATTCCCTCTGTAAAACATTTGACTGTTTGTCAAAAACAACACTTAAGCGAGGTTATATTTTAAATCTGATTTCATCCAGAGTTTAGTTTTTTGTGCTAGAAATGAAATCTTGTAATCGATCATGTGAGTAAGCAAAGCGGTAACTCTTGGTCAATTCTCTTACCCTCTTCACCTGCAGAGTCTCGCCTTCAAATAAAGAACAATCAGTGATTTGACTAGAGATGCAACCATTATAGGTTTAGGTTGTACGATTATAGTCTGAGGAATAATCACGGTTATTATTCATTCATTCATTTCAAAACACTAGTAGTGAAGAAAATCACATGAAAACTCCTTATATTTTAAAGTGTTATTTATTGCTGCTCAGTAACCAAATAATACAGCACAAAATGAGAATAAAAAACTAACAATAGTCCATTTCCAGTCTTTTTTACACTGAAAATAACAGTATAATGAATAATTAAATAAATAAGAATGAATAAAAAACTAGTCTTGAGCTAAAATTGAATAAGAAAAACGTAAATGAAACTCCACTTTGACTGGAGTTGAAATAATGATAGAAGATAATTTTCAGTATTTAATTACATTAACAATGATATTTCTGTAATTTCTAATAATATTAATGTTATCAATTTCAATATAAAAGACTAAAATTAACTTAAATGAACTGTTGTTATCATCAGCTTTCATCCATACATAATCATTTTAATCATTTGTAATAATTCGTTTGTTAACGTTGCACTGAAAGCCGTGCGCAGCTCTCAGCGCTTCAGTGTTGATTCATTAATAATGGACATTTGCATCAGATTAGATGTGTTCGATCCTTTAGCAGCAAACATTTTACAGCACGTTTTTCCAAAAGTGATCCGTCATCTTCAATGAGGCCCTGGTCTACCTGAAACGATCCCCACTTCAGGCGCTTCTTCGGAGGAAACAGAGTTTCGCTGTTAGGTGTCTCAGCCACAGTTAACCCTTTGTGTGCGTAACTTTAAACTATCGCACAGTTGGAAAAACTTTGTTTAGTTGCAGCAGTTTCGTTCCATGCAACAGAAACACGTTGTTGAGAAGACTGTACCATTAATTAACTGTTGCATCCCTGATTCTGACCCATACACTACTCTTATCTATTCCACCGCTGCTATTGAGACGGTTAGGTGCGGCAGGGTCACATGTGTAGTGTGTGAGATGTGCAGGCCGATGGTGGCCGCTGTCTCCTCAGTCCATGTATGTGAGGGTATCGGGTGGCACTGAGGGCTATTTCTGTTCTCCGGAGCGCTGCGTGACTGTGCGGCTTCAGCGACTACAAGCAGCAGCATGCAAGAGGTTCGGCTTTTCTCTTTTCAGGGCTTTGGGGAAGAGTTGAGCGGGTGGTGAGCGCGGGTCTCTCCGTGGGCCAGGTTTGGGCCTGAACACGCTCATCCTCGTGTGTGATCCGGCTGGAGTCAGAGTCAGGGTCTGAGAGGGCAACGCTAGAGACAGAGGCCGGATCCACAGTCAAGCGGGAGACTGGATTCTGCTGCGGTTCCGCCGGCGTTCGGGCTCCTCATACTGAGATAATGTGGTTTAGAGCTGCGTTCGGTGTCGCCGCTGAGGGCCGGCGTGTAATAAATAGGCAGGAATTCTTCAGCTGTCGGCCTCTGCTGCTAAAATAAGCGTTTCTCCAGTTAGCTTGTGTCAACACACCCTCAGCCGCCAGATAAGAGCTCTTCTGAGTGTGTGTTGATGCTGTGTGTGTGTTGTTCTCAGGTGGTGGAGCAGGGCATGTTCGTCAAACACTGTAAGGTGGAAGTCTACCTCACCGAACTCAAGCTGTGTGACGACAGCAACATGGACAACGTCATCACGCGCCGCTTCAGCAAAGCGGACACTATAGGTACGCAACACTCCTGCTCTCAACTATTGGAAATACAGCTTTACTCACACTTGGGCTTTTAGCCAGAAATCAGACACTGAGACTAAAGCTTTAAGTTACTAACAGTTATTACCTTATTGACTCATTGATTACATTGGTACTTGTATTACAGGTTTTCTCAAATGTTAGGTTTAAATATGCAAATGATCATTATTCAGTTAAATATGCGCTGATTTGCTTACATTTCTAGTACAAAAGTCGAAACACCGGATGAAGGCAGTTTTGAAATTTTTTTACTTATTAGAGTCAAAAGTTTTTACTGAGAGGATTTTGTCTGTCTCATTTCGTTCAGACAAAACAGACAGAAAACTACATATATATTTTTTATAGTTTTTGGGAGGAATAAATTGTTGTGTAAAATCAAGCGAATTATATATGAACAATGAAATACATGAAAAAAAAAACCTGTTTTAAAATTCTGCTTAGGTCAGCTTTTTAACACTTTTCAGTCGAATTTTCTCAGACTTTTCTTAGATCACATGCTTGTTTTGTATTATGTAGCATATAGTATGTGAAAAATGCTGCTTAAATCTTGTGACACTAAAGACTGCAGTAATGATGATGAAAACTGCAAAAAGTGCTTTTCTTACTTAGATTTTTTTGTCTAGTTTCCAGCCAAAATATCTAAAGGTTTTTCTCGACAGGTACAAACGATCGTCTTGTTTTCAGGAAAAAACAAGTCAAAATTGAGTGTGTTTTTGCTTGAAACAGTCTAAATAATCTGCCAGTGTGGTAAGAAAAATAACCTCGTTTTCTGTTTGTAATATAAGTTTTTCTAAGCAAAAACTCTGTTCATTTTGACCTTTTTCAGAAAACGAGAAAATTATTTACTCATCTAAAAAATCCTTCTTGATTTAAGAATTTGTAAGTATTTTGACAAAAAAAATCTGAGTAAAAGATTTTTTTTGCAAATGAATGCAGCCTTTATCTCAGCAATTTTGACAGATTACATTTTGACAGATATTCACGTAGAAAACCGTTTAAGTTCTAATACTATTTCACAATCTTGCAGTTTTTACTGCATTTTTAATTAATTAAATGCAGCCTTGATGAGCAGAAGAGACTAAAAAACATTAAAGGATTGCTTCAATTCCAAAATAAGCATTTCCTGATTCTGTACTCAGCCCCTTGTCATCCAACATGTTCATGTTTGTCTTTCTTCAGTCAAAAGGTATTAAGTGTTTTTGAGGAAACATTTCAGGATTATAGTGGACTTGAATGGTGCTCAACAGATTGAGGTTAAAATGCAGTTTAAATGCAGCTTCATAGGATTCTAAACAATCCCAGCCGAGGAAGAAGGCTCTTATCTAGCCAAACGGTTATTTTCTACAAGTTATAAGTTCAATTTTTAGACTTTTTTTCTCCTCAAATGCTCATCTTGTCTAGCTGTGTGGTGCACAGAGTGAGCATACACATTGACAAGATAGACAAGACAAGCATTTTTGTTGGAAAAAGTGTATAAATCTTTATTTTTTTAAAGAAAATGACCGATTGTTTGACTAAATAAGACCCTTCTTCCTCCTTTAAAGCTGCATTGAGAACGCTTCTTTAACCTTCGATCCGTTGAGCACCATTGAAGTCCACTATATGGAGAACCAGCCTGGAATGATTTCCTCAAAAACCTTAATTTCTTTGTGAATGTAGAAAGGAAGACATGAACGTCTTGGATGACATTATCAGGAATGTTTTTTCTGTAACTGGAATAAGCTCAGATACCAGTCTCTGAGTTGACAGCTTCATTTGCTTGTTTTCTCTGACACACAGACAGCATCGAGCGGGAGATGAGGAAGCTGTTCAGTATCCCGGACGAGAAGGAGACGCGGCTGTGGAACAAGTACATGAGCAACACGTTTGAGCCGCTCAATAAACCCGACAGCACCATTCAGGACGCCGGACTCTATCAGGGACAGGTCAGACACACACGTGATTATATTAATTAAGATTTAATGTTAAATTAACGTTCAATCACTGATTAACTAGTGAAACGTTTGAGTTAAAGAATACTGAGACCGAAACGCCACAAATCATCAAATTATTCTTTATGGTCAGAACATGACAAACACAATACATTTTTGAATTCTTCACACTTTTTTTTTCTTAAATTTAAAAATAAATGAAAAATAAGAACAAAATCGTAGTTCTATGTGGTCTAAAGAGGTCTAATATTGTTTTAAATCAGGAAGCAGGTTTGTGTTGCTTCAAAACATTACAACATATATAAAAATAGAAATACACATTTGATAGTAGGTTGAGTTAGGATACAGGTGTAGATTTATGTTCATTAGCAAGATCAGTAATATCTGTAAAAATGGTAGTAACCTCATTTTAATATGGTGACTGTAATTATTCTGACTGTTAACACTTTTTTTAACCATTGGTCTTCCATAGTAGCATACATTTAGATCGTGAAAGTCACAAACGCAACTATAGCACCTCAATACCATGGTGAAAATCTAATATGGTTTCTATGTATTTGTATGAAAAATACTAGTCTAAATAAATTATGCTGCATAAACATTATATCAAATGTTTATCAAACTCTTATCCTTATTTATCAAGGAAATCTATATTGTGTGATAATTATCGTAATCGATTTATCACCCAGCCCTACCTTTTACAAAAGAAATGTTTAACTGGAAGAGTAATCTAGTAAAGGCCATTAAGATGATCAAGTATCACTAAATGTGGAGAGTGAGTGTGTATAAAGTGTTCTTTTGTTAAAGTGCATTATTTGTATTCAGTCGGAGAGTTTGGTTAATCAGGCCAATAAGAGACTATTAACTGCAACTCTTCCATTTATATAAATGTGTGACCCTGGAGCACAAAACCAGTCTTAAGTCGCTGGGGTTTATTTGTAGCAATAGCCAAAAATACATTGTATGGGTCAAAATTATTGATTTTTCTTTTATGCCAAAAATCATTAGGAAATTAAGTAAAGATCATGTTCCGTGAAGATTTTTTGTAAAATTCCTACTGTAAACATATCAAAATGTAATTTTTGATTAGTAATATGCATTGCTAAGAACTTAATTTGGACAACTTTAAAGGTGATTTTCTCAGTATTTTGATTTTTTTGCATCCTCAGATTCCAGATTTTCCAATAGATGTATCTCGGCCAAATATTGTCCTATCCTAACAAACTATACATCAATAGAAAGCTTATTTATTGAGCTTTCATATGATGTATACATCTCAGTTTTGTCAAATTTAACCTTATGACTGGTTTTGTGGTCCAGGGTCACATATGTGATTGAAAAAGTCTACAAGAGATGTCCTAAAATGATCTCTGGAATCGATTCTGGGCGTAGATTTGACCAGCAGATGGCGCTCTAGGATAGTTTCACTCAAATGCTCACCAAGAAGAGTTCTGGAGCATTCAGCGGATTCATTCAAGTGCTTAAATAGACTTGAACCTCAGCTTTTATGACACAAGATTAAAGGAGAAGTTCACTTCCAGAACAAAATGTACAGATCATGTACTCAGCCCAGTGTCATCCAAGATGTTCATGTCTTTCTTTCTTCAGTCGTGAAGAAATGGTGTTTTTTGAGTAAAACATTTCAGGATTTCTCTCCATATAGTGGACTTCTATGGTGAGTTTGAACTTTCTAAATGCAGATTAAATGCAGCTTCAAAGCACTGTGAACGATCCCAGCCGAGGAAGAAGAGTCTTATAAATTGTAATAAAAAAAACAGATTGTTTCTCTAGGTAAGACTCTTCTTCCTCGGCTGGGATCATTCAGAGTCCTTTGAAGCTGCATTTAAACTGAACTTTGGAAGTTCAGACTCACCTCAGAAGTCCACTTTATGGAGAACATATGGATATGGATATGTTTTCCTCAGAAGACATAATTTCTTCACGACTGAAGAAAGAAAGACAGGAACATCTTGGATGACAAGAGGGTGAGTACATGATCTGTACATTTGTGAACTGGGAACACTCTTGTATTTGGTTTTTAACCTTTTCGAACTTTGTGGATATTTATTTTAAGTGGTGTGTTTTACTAAAATCCCATGACTTACACGCTCTGAACCACTGATGCAAAACAAATGGTGCACCAAGGTTTCAAAGCTTCAAGAAGCAGTGCTCTGAAAGCACATGTCACTAAAGCGGGCTGCTTCCTGTCATTGGGAGGAAGTGGATGTGTCAAGCAGGAGTGAGATTGGTGGTTGTGCTCTGTGTGCAGGTTCTAGTGATCGAACAGAAGAATGAAGACGGCTCGTGGCCCCGCGGCTGCTCCTCCTCCTCCTCCTCCTCGTCGGCGCTCAAGTGAGTCACGTGACGTCCGCATCATCAGCTCATGGCTTTAGACGCTCGGACACCTGCTTGTCTGCCTCTGCGGATCTGTCCCCACGGTCCTCTCCTGTAACTCTCGCTCTTCTTGTCTTTTGAAGGTCCTCTGGTGCTTCCACTCTCTCTGCTTTACCAAAGATCTGCCCCTCATCTCTCGCAAACAATCATAACAGCAGCTTCGGCGGCCGCAAGTAAGCCTGCAGGGGGGCGGGGCCAGGGGGCGGGGTTTGTGGGAGGGCGGGGCTAATGAAACACTCCCCCGTCGTGCTGCTCAAATCTTGATGTAGAAGTGAAGGGTCGTCTCACGTGTGCTGTGTGCTCCTCAAACCATGATCCACCGGTGTGTTTCGGTGATATTGAGCTGTTGTGTGGCTGGCCATATCTCTGTGTGCGCAGTTTATTAACATAACTCTCGGACACGTTCATCCCATCTGAGCGGTTCACCTTCACTGGTGCTGCCATTAGTGTGGAGCTTGTAGCCGCAGTGCATTGTGGGAATGTATGGCTGCTACTGTGTGTTATTCCGTTAGCAGTGATCAGTTGTTGGCTTCTATATGAGACGGAGGTATTTGGCAGTGCTCATGCACAGGCTTCATTTTAATGCTGAATGCTGGCATGCTCACTTTATTCTGGTCAGGGAAAGAGACTTCAGCTCTGTTGCCAACACAGCAATCAGCTGAACCCAAAATGAGCATTACAGAGCAGCTCAGAAAGTAAGTGCACCCCATGAACAGATTTCTTTCGTTTTAATTAGAGATGCACCAACATTTCGGTCCTCCAAAAAAGATCACCCAAAAATGCCATTTTCAGTTTTTGGCCAAAAAAGAGAAAAAGTGCAGAAAACACATGGTGTTGATATTGGGAAAATATTGGGTTAAATTAAAAAAAGCCTCATTAATTAATCAATTATTTCATATTATTTAGTAAAATCACACATAATTATTAAAAAAGCTTTTTTGATTTCAGTTTTTGGCCAAGAGCATCGACCCATAATTTTAATTTTGCTGCATCCCTCAGGGTTCCCACAGCAGTTTCTGGAATATCACAGAGTTTTAAAAGGTCTGTTCCAAACATTGAAAATCTGGGAATTTCAGTTTGTTGGGGGTTTTTTTGATCCAAGGATTTGTCGCTTTACAATTTTAGTTTCCATTTATCAAAATGTAATTTTTCTATCCCGTATTTTTTTTATTGCATTGTTTTGCTCTATATGATCTTGAGTCATGCCAGGAAAATGTACATTTCAAGAGCTTTGGCTACAAAATAACCTCTTCAAAGACCGCCCATGTGGATAAAACAGTGCACTAAAATACAGTTTATTTAAGGACACTTAGACACTTAAAAGTTATTCTTTAGTACTTCTTAAGATAATCTAAGTGTACTCAACTCTGCTATTTTGAGACACCATGAAGATGAACTAAAATCTGCTTTCAACATACTATCTCAGCATTTACAGAAATGTATTTTGTTACCACTTTTAATACAATTGAAACATATTTCCTAAACCTTTAATTATACTAATTATACATAAAAAATACACTTATTAATTATTTAAAATACATGAATAATTTTTTATGAATAAAAATATGTGGCCAATACATTAATACGCTTTGTATATATTTATTATATTTATAGGAAATATGTTTCAATTGTATTAAAAGTGGTAGCAAAATACATTTCTGTAAATGCTGAGATGTATGTATGTTGAAAGCAGATTTTAGATCATCTTCATGGTGCTAAAAGAATAACTTTTAGTATATTAAGTGCAAAATTAGTGCGTGAAAATAGAGCTCTTTAAGTACATTAGGGAAGTGCATGTAAATTGTATTTTAGTGCACTTTTTTTCACCTGGAAATGTAAGTGTAGTACTAATTAGTGCATTAATATTAAGTCTCCTTAAGAAGCACATTTGGGAAAATGTAATTTTAACTATAACATTACTTATATATTTTAAATAAAATCAATTGTAATTTAAACTTAGGGTAACTATCTACAAGTGCACTAACACTGAACTAATCTTTTAAACAGTCGAAACACGCTTTTAAGAAATACACTAATAAAACTCTTTATCAGTCCCTCCAGAAAAACGCGGTGTTTTTTTGTGATTGTTGCGGGCAAAAATCCTTGATTATGCGGCACATTTTCTTAAAAAATGCGATTGAATATGCGGGATATTTATGCAATTTTATGCGATGAAATTGCGGGAACTTGCAAAAACTGCGGGAACTTGCAAAAACTGCGGATTGGTGAAAAAGAGAGAAAAAAGTGATTCCCCCAACACACTTATTGCCAGATGTAGCACCGTAAGGAGTGAATTTCGTTATTCTGGACTCAATAATAATTATAACATCGACTACTCCACCCTGGGAATCTCTCTCAGGGAAATAATGGTCAAAGACACCCAGGTCTGTTCCCACAAGAATAGAGCAGAGATGTGAATATAGAAAAAAAGATACAATATTTTATTATTACTGGGATAAAAGCTAAACACACAGACACAATTTAGGACACAAGGGGTTAATATGGCTTCCAAATCAAAACAAAAAAATAAACAAATTAGACAAATCAAAAGTAACACATCAGATGGCAAGGAGAAATAACCAACCTACCCCAATTCCACTTCACTACGCACTTCAAACGTACACTAATGTACTCATTTCACCACAAACACACGTGTATTCAGATGACACGTGTAAAAATCAGAAGAACAAAATCACTCAGTGAACCCATTAACATGGATCTAGAGTGGTCAGCACTCCTTAGCCCGTCCAACAAAATTAACAAAATCAACATCAAATTGACAAATCCACACACACACACACACACACACACACACAAGAATACAATCAAATAGTCATCAGTCAAAATCAACTAAACACGAAAAAAAAAAAATCAAATGACCATAAATCAAATCAAATCAAATCAATAAACACAAAAAAAAAGAAAAATTGATCAACAAAAATAGAAAAGCAACAAAATAACAGATGCAATCACATTACACCTGGTCCATCAACAATATTCACACAAGATCAGGCAAACAATAGTACTCGAAAGAAGGAAGACAAAGACCCAAACGGAAATGGGATTATGAAATCATGCAAGCCCGCATATTTTGCGCGCGGAAATCTTCAATTTATGCGGCGAAAGTGCGGCGTATTTAAAAAAATGCGTCCCCCGCATAAATATGCGGACTTTGGCTGATTATGCATGGAATCATGCGATCGCATAATCGCGTTTTTCTGGAGGGACTGAACTTTATGCATATTTTTGCAGTAGTACACTTTGTCGCCATGTACTAAAATCAATTTAAATATCAGTTGTATTTAGTATACTTTCAGAATTGCACTAAAGTACTACTGAAGTAAAAGTATACTTATAACTAGGGTATTTATAGTCATTTTAGTTTTATTTAGCACAAAATATAAGATTGTACTACTAATGCACTTGTGTTTAAGTTTTTTTTTTGTGCAAAAAATGTGTGTTTAACTTAGTTTTGACGTGAACAATTCTGTGAACGAGTCAATAAAGCTTACAAATGGATGGATTTAAAATAACGTACAACAGCGACCTGTTTTTCAGTTCGGTATCTTGGAAATTCAGCTTTTTAGTCAGTGGAAGTCAGGGAATTTGGCTTAGAGTGATCCCTAGTTTTAACACAGATGGTGAGGTTCACGTAATCCTAAAATTAGGCTTTTATGCCACAAAATCATGTACAGAAATTCAGTTTTCTTTTATGAAAAAATAAGTGCACCTGTGCATCTAGTAGGTGATGCTGACATTTGAACTTCCACCAGAAGTGGTCTCTCCGTGGTTCCAGCATTGATCTTGCTGCATGTTTGAGGTGAGTATCATGTGGAGGCTTCAGTTTTCTACCAGATGAGCTCAGGTTCTGCTCAAAGACTGCTGGAGAAGTGCCAGTCCAGTTAAGGTGCAGCTGTGGCCAGTGTAGTGTAGGTGGAGTGGCCAGCGAGTGAGGCGTGTCTCAGGGGTTAGAGAGCTGGGGTTAGGTCTGGTTTGCTGTTGCTGCATGTGTGGGGTCATGCATTGCTGTGATCATCTGCTGCTGCTCTAACCGGCTCGTCTGTGGCTTTCCCGTCTGCTCTGTCAAACGTCTGCTGTGTCCGTCCGCAGCATGAAGAACTCCAGCTACAGCCTGCCGTCCTACCCGCCCTACAGCAGCTACGAGTATTCGGACCAGGGCCGGCGCGGTGAGAAAGCGGGTCTCTGTGGCCTGTCCAACCTGGGGAACACCTGCTTCATGAACTCAGCCACACAGGTGACGCTCGCTCAGCTCCTCCACAGCTTCAGCCCCTGTCTCCGCCTGTCTGCGCCGCTCTACAGCTCCGTGTGTTTGTGTGTTACAGTGTCTGAGCAACATCCCTCCTCTGACCGACTTCTTCCTGAAGGACAAGTACCAGGACGAGCTGAACGAGGACAATCCTCTGGGCATGAAGGGAGAGATCGCCAAGGCCTACGCAGAGCTCATCAAGCAGCTGTGGTCGGGCAAATACAGCTACGTCACGCCACGCCCCTTCAAGGTACAGATTGGTGTTTATAATGCGCTGTGATGGCATCTTTGATCAGTGTCCTGCTGTGGGTGTTCAGACTGATGTCTCTGATGTTGTGTTAGACTCAGGTGGGTCGATTCGCGCCTCAGTTCTCCGGCTATCAGCAGCAGGACTCTCACGAGCTGCTGGCCTTCCTGCTGGACGGACTCCACGAGGACCTGAACCGCATCCGGAAGAAGCCCTACATTCAGCTGAAAGACGCCGACGGTCGGCCCGACAAGGTTCATCACACAGGCGTTTACACACAGAACCACACGATTCATTCATGAAGCAATAATCTAATGATCAGTTGTCAGCTTTCTTAATATGTCTCAGTTTCATCCTGGAAATACATACTTGGACAGGGTGGCCGCGGATCCTTAAAAAGTCTTAAATTCCGTTGTCCTAAAATAAGGCCTTTAAATGTCTTAATTTGTCTTAAATCTAAATCCAAGGGTCTTAAATTTTTTACACTTTGAAAAGGAAAAGTTTATCGTTTTGAGGAGAATCTCCTGCGCAGGTTCTAAATCTGTTCTGTTGCTAGACACGCGCTTGCTTGACAACGCCTCAGTGTTGCCAGATTTAGCGGGTTTCCGCCAAACTACACGCATTTGATTCGCAGATTAACTGTTAAGTTTAACCATCATAGAGTAAACGTTTATAATTAGCACATGTTTTTACGTTGCCGCACACACCTGACGCGAGCACACGCAGAGAGAGAGAGAGAGGCGCGCGGCACGATTCACACAGATTGATTCCTCTTTTAACTGCTATTTGAACGGAAACGTACATACCAAGTCATGTCTTAATACCCGTTTTGGTATTCTGTTTAACAGTCGTTTATGTCTTCAGTGAACCGAAACAGCTGAGAAAGAGATGCGTGCATTTGGCCTTAAAGAGACAGCGTCCTATAAATACCTGCAGTGAGAAACACTAGTTATTTTACAATTAATTATTAAATTTCCCCTCCTGAATACTAGTGTTATTGATTTTATTACTAACTTTATGTTGTATTCATTTACACTTGTCATTTGCGTAATTGTTCTTGTTTTGTTACTGAAATTTAGTTCAGATAGTAGTTTTTGCTGTGGATGAGAAGTAGCCTACCTAAAGTAAGCATTCAGTAATTAGGAAAAAACAAACTTTTTTTTTTTTTCTGATCCGAAAAATGATCCGATCCATGACTCAAAATCCGTGTTTGTTACACTGTTACATTGGCTTCAAAGTGTGTGAGAGCCTTGACTTTGTCATGGAATAGAAAATAATTTCTTCTTCTGGAATAGTGTTTTCTGTTGAATATTCCCAAGAATAATCAGTTAAATAAAATAATAATTTAAAATATCTTCATAGTTTTGTGCTAGACTTTTGCGGGACTTTCAATTTGGTCTTAAATTTTGTTTGAAAATGGTATTAAAAAGTCTTAAAATGTCTTAAATTTAGCTTGGTCAAACCTGTAGACACCCTGTTGGACAGAACGAACTAAATCTCATTAAAGTAAGAATTAAAATGAAACAATATGCGTTATATCAGGGGTGTTTGCAGTCTTAAAGGATTACTTTACTTCCAGAATAATTTTTTGGAAAATGTACTATCCCCATATAACGTAATAATTTACTATCCCCATTCTGATAATTTATAATCCCCTTGTCATCCAAGATGTTCATGTCTTTCTTCAGACGCAAAGATATTGTTGTTTTTTGAGGAAAACATTTCAGGATTATTCTCCATATAGTGGACTTCTATGGTGCCCTGAGTTTGAGTTTCCAAAATGCAGTTTAAATGCAGCTTTAAAGAACTCTAAACGATCCCAGCCGAGGAAGAAGGGTCTTATCTAGTGAAACAACAGGTTATTTTCTAATAAAAAATAGAAAAATAAAAATCTGTATATACTTTTTAACCTCAAATGCTTGTCCTGTCTAGCTCTGCCTGAACTCCGGTTCAAGACAGGGAATGTCGAAAAACTCCCATCTCATTAAAACATTTTCAGCTCGTCCTCCATCGCTGCAGAAGTACCCAGTGTTTGCACAGTGAACATACAAAGATGGTCAAACGCCCTTCACAAAACAAAAAGGTAAAACAGCGATGTAGGACAATGTTGAAGTTGGAGGAGAAAATGAGATGGGAGTTTTTCAACATGCTTTAACTGTCTCTACCCAGAGTGCATAGTACACACAAAGATAGACAAGACGAGCATTTGAGGATAAAAACTATATACATTGTAAGATTTTTATTTATTTTATTTTATTTTTTTATTATTATTATTATTATTTTTTTTTAAGAAAATTACCAATCGTTTTTCCCTGACCGGGATTGTTTAGGGCCTTTTGAAGCTATATTGAAACTGCATGTTTAACCTTCAATCCGTTGAGCACCATTGAAGCCCATTATATGGAAAAATATCCTGGAATGTTTTGCTCAAAAAATGTATTTCTTTTCGACTGAAGAAAGAAAGACATGAACATCTTGGACGACATGGGGGTGAGTACATTATCAGAAAAGTTTAATATTACAAAAGCAGTAATCCTTTAAAATGTTACCTTTGTCTAAATATGATTTATGGAAAACAATAAAAATTGTACTCAAAGTTTGGGAATTTGACTAAACCAAGAAGTCCAACACAATCTTGATATAATCTGTAAACAATAGTTTTTAAAAACCTGCAGAAGACAGTAAAATCGTGAAGTACATTCAAAGAGGTAAAACCTAAAGGAAAGGTCACCATCTAAAACAAACACCTTTTCTCTTATATTTAAATGTTAAGCTAATAGTTTAATCCTGAAAACGGCAGGTTCCTGTTTAGTTTGAAGGTGTGTGTGATTGAGATCCAGATGTTTTCCTCTGATATTGAAATGCTAAGCTAATAGTCTGGTGCTGAAGGTTCCTCGTGTGTTTGAAGGTGTGTGTGATTGAGATCCAGAGTCTTCATTCTGATGTTTTCCTCTGGATGTCCTGCAGGTGGTGGCGGAGGAGGCCTGGGAGAACCACATCAAGAGGAACGACTCCATCATCGTGGATATATTTCACGGCCTGTTCAAGTCCACGCTGGTGTGTCCCGTGTGCGCCAAGATCTCGGTGACCTTCGACCCCTTCTGCTACCTGACGCTGCCTCTGCCCATGAAGAAGGAGCGAACGCTGGAGGTGTATCTGGTGTGGCTGGACCCGATGGCCAAACCCACACAGGTACGTCACACAGTTTAGCTTTTTCTTGAAGACTGCACGCAAAAACAAAGAGCACGACCTCTATAGTCTGATTCATGAGCAAATCACTCACTGTTTAAAACGACTCACGCTTTCTTATAGATGATGATAAAACATTTAATGATCTTACAGAGGAGTGATTGTGGTGTTTGTGTTTCAGTATAAACTGACGGTGCCTAAAGTGGGCTCTATCTCGGATCTGTGCGCGTCGCTGTCGGCTCTGTCGGGCGTCCCTGCTGAGAAAGTAAGGGTTCGTGTGTAGAGTGTCTTGTCTTCATATCTTCTCTGCATTTACTGTTTGTTCTGCTCCTCTAGATGATCGTGACGGACATCTACAACCACAGGTTCCACCGGATCTTCGCCAGCAACGAGAACCTGAGCAGCATCATGGATCGAGACGACATCTATGTGTGAGCTCCAGTCGTATCTATCGTTGAGCGTTTAGAGTCTGTCTGCCGCTCGTGTCTCATGTGTGTCTCATGTGTGTCTCATGTGTGTCTCATGTGTGTCTCATCTGTGTCTCATGTGTGTCTCATCTGTGTCTCATGTGTGTCTCATCTGTGTCTCTGTGTCTCATCTGTGTCTCATCTGTGTCTCATGTGTGTCTCTGCGTCTCATGTGTGTCTCATGTGTGTCTCATCTGTGTCTCGTGTGTCTCATCTGTGTCTCTGTATCTCATGTGTGTCTCATGTGTGTCTCATGTGTGTCTCATGTGTGTCTCGTGTGTCTCATCTGTGTCTCTGTATCTCATGTGTGTCTCATGTGTGTCTCATCTGTGTCTCGTGTGTCTCATCTGTGTCTCATGTGTGTCTCTGTCTCATGTGTGTCTCATGTGTGTCTCATCTGTGTCTCGTGTGTCTCATCTGTGTCTCTGTATCTCATGTGTGTCTCATGTGTGTCTCATCTGTGTCTCTGTGTCTCGTGTGTCTCATCTGTGTCTCTGTATCTCATGTGTGTCTCATGTGTGTCTCATGTGTGTCTCGTGTGTCTCATCTGTGTCTCTGTATCTCATGTGTGTCTCATGTGTGTCTCATCTGTGTCTCGTGTGTCTCATCTGTGTCTCATGTGTGTCTCTGTCTCATCTGTGTCTCATCTGTGTCTCATCTGTGTCTCATGTGTGTCTCTGCGTCTCATGTGTGTCTCATGTGTGTCTCATGTGTGTCTCATGTGTGTCTCATCTGTGTCTCTGTGTCTCGTGTGTCTCATCTGTGTCTCTGTGTCTCATGTGTGTCTCATGTGTGTCTCATGTGTGTCTCATGTGTGTCTCATCTGTGTCTCTGTGTCTCATGTGTGTCTCATGTGTGTCTCATGTGTGTCTCATCTGTGTCTCGTGTGTCTCATCTGTGTCTCGTGTGTCTCATCTGTGTCTCATCTGTGTCTCTGTGTCTCATCTGTGTCTCATGTGTGTCTCATGTGTGTCTCTGTGTCTCATGTGTGTCTCATCTGTGTCTCTGTGTCTCATGTGTGTCTCATGTGCTTCTCTGTCCAGGTTCGAGGTGGTGGTCAGCCGGCTGGAGGACACAGACCACGTGGTGATTCCCGTTCATCTGAGAGAGAAGTACAAGCAGTCGGGTTTCAACCACACCACTACGCCGCTTTTCGGACAGCCCTTCCTGTTGAGTGTCCCACGCACCATCAGTGAGGACAAGCTGTACAACCTGCTGCTGCTGCGCCTCTGGTACCTGCTCACACCTCACACTCGTTCTCACACATCTCTGCTCCAGCGTCAGGCTCCTCAGATGATTACTAGAGCTGGCACATTCCTCAATTCTAATCGACTGTTCAATTACAGTCTTTGATTTCATTTAGCCTGCGTCGAGTAACCGGCTAAATATCAGAAGTGCCACATTTCATGAATGAAAAATCCCTGAAACACATTATTAGACTGTTTTCCAAGGCTGCATTAAATAATAACCTCATTTAAAAGTCATGATCAAGCAGACTTGTGAATTCACAAAAGCTACGATTCATGTAAATAAATATATGCGATGCAGGTTTAATATATGTTACATGCGTGTAGGCCTTTGTTGTAATGCATAATGTACATTAGCTCTATTGTTTATAATACATTATGTTTTTCAACAGCTTTGTGAAGTAAAACTATATGTTTTTTTGCTTTTGATTCTTTATTTTAACTTATTATTATGGCCTCATTGCTATTATATATGTATTTTAAAGGCTATTGTTCACATCTGTTTTTATTTCCAAAACAATAATATTTATAATTATAGGGCCCTATGAAATCCGTACTATTTCCAAATTCAGTTTTTTCCCGTTCAGATTTTTCTGGATTCCATGTTAATGGTTCCATTAAATTATATTAACCAAAAGTCTAATTAATTGGTTTTGTTAAAAATAAAATGTTCTTAAGTAAAATTGTTGAATATTTGTGGGAAATTAGTCGTTTAGATTAATCAATAAATTAGCCGATAGGTTAAACGAAAGATTAATCATTTTATATTTTGACTGATAAATTGATTGATCGGTAGTCGATAGATAAATTGATTTATCAAAAAATTGGTTGAGAGATTTATCAGCAAATTAGTCAATAGATTAATCAATAAATTAGTTGATAGATTAATTAACCAATAATTTAGTCAATAGATTAATCAATTTATCTATTAACTGATTAATCGATTAATCAGTAAAGTTAATAGATTAATTGATAAATTAAAAAAATATATAAATTAATTAAATAATCGATAGATAAATTGAATTATCAATAAATTAGTTGATTGAGTAATTGATAAATTAGTCAATTGATTAATCAGAACATTAGTTGATAAATTAATTGATAAATCATTTGATAAATTGATGAATCGATAAATTAGTCAATAGATTAAGCATTAAATTAGCATATAAATTAATCGATAAATTAGATGATAGATTAATTAATCCATGTGTTGATCCATCTATTGACTAATTTATTGATTAAATTATCGATTGCCTACATTATCAATAAATTGATTAATGTATCAACTAAAGTATTAATTAATCAATCTATCTATTAATTAATTGATTGATTAATCGATTTATCGACTGCCTACATTATCAATTAATCAACACATGATTTGATAGATTGAACAAATAAATTGATAAATTAGTTGATTAGATAAATTAATCAATAGTTGGTAGATTAATCAGTAAATTAGTCAATAGTCGATAGATTGATTAATCGACAATTTAGTTAGATTGGATAGATTAAACCTTAAATGAGCCGATAGATTAATTGATAAAATAGTTGATAGATAATTCGATTAATCAAAAAATTAGTCAATAGATTAAACAGTAAACTAGTCGATAGATAAATAAATCAATAGATTAATCAATGTATCTATTGACTGATTAATTGATTAATCAATAAATTAGTCAATAGATAAATCGAATTATCAATTAATTAGTCAATTGATTAATCGATAAATTAGATGATAGATTAAGCAATAAATTAGTCAACAGATTAATTAATAAATTGATCAATCGATAAATTATTCAATAGATTAAGCATTAAATTAGATGATAGCCAAATCGATTAATTGATAAATTAGTTGATAGAGCAATTGATTAATCAAGAGTTGATAGATTAATTGATAAATTAGTCGATAGATAAATTGATTAATCGACAACTTAGATTAAACGTTAAATTTGCAGATAGATTAATTGTAAAATCAGTTGATAGTTTAATCGATTAATTGAAAATGTAGACAATAGATAATTTGATTAATCACTAAATTACTCAATAGATGAATCTAATAATCAACAAATTAGTTGGTAGATTAATCGGTAAATTAGTCAATAGATTAATAAATTGATTGATATTTATTGATATAAAAGTAGTCGTTAGTGGCAGCTCTACTGATTACAGATTAAAAGAGCTCATGGGTAGGCAATATGAATGAAGTAGTCCATGTGAATTTAGGTCTGTGAAGAGCAGACTTGAATGTGTGTTGTATCTGAGTGTCCCTGTGCTGACTATGTAGGCTGTGTTTGTCCATGAGGGGTGAGTGTGTGAGTCAGGACTGAGAGTTGTTCTGCTGTGGTTTCAGTCGTTTCGTCCGGCCGGCGGCGGAGGAGGAGGAGGAGCCGGAGGAGACGCCCAAACACCTGTCCATCAACGGCAGCGCCACCAATGGTATAACACAGGAGGAGGGGTCGCCTAGTAAGCATGCAGTTTGAGCGCTTCTCTCCTTACTCGTGTTCATTCCCACATTCGCTAACGATCCCGACGCCGCCGTACGCGTGCCTGCCGTGTGTGACGTGTGTGAGATTGTGTGCTTTAAGATGCGAGCGCTGAAGCCTGGCTGGTCCTGCAGGTGAGATGGAGACGGACGAGCCGGACGACGAGTCCAGTCAGGACCAGGAGCTGCCCTCCGAGAACGACAACAGCCAGTCGGAGGACTCTGTGGCGGGAGACAACGAGCTGGAGAACGGCCTGATCCCGGAGAACCACGGCAAGAAGAAGAGGCTCTTCACCTTCCAGTTCAACAACATGGGCAAGACCGACAGCAACTTCATCAAAGGAGAGCCGCGCCAGATCCGCTTCGACGAGGACCACGTGCGGCTCAGCGGTGCGGACGCATCCTCTGTTCTCCTTACGGTAGACGAGAGTGCTCTCTGAGCTCATGTGTTTGCTCTGTCTCATGCAGATAGATGCTATCTGTCCCTGGACTGGGAACCCGAGATGAAGAGGAAGTACTTCAACGAAACCGTGGTGGAGGTACAACTCTCCCGTTCCTGCTCTTTTTTTCAAGTTTATAGCCAGATAAAACAGCGCTGACAAACAGATTTAGAATAGCTGCACCATGGTATTGTGTCAGGAATGTGGGTATTCGTGTTAAATCTTATATTATAATATTAGTGTAGACATGTAATCAGTGTATTGAAGGAGGAGTAATGCAATATAGTTGCTAAAGATCAACCGATATATCAATTTACCGATATTTTCCCCGATATTTAAGCTTTTTACCATTATCGGTTTTGCAATATCGAATTCACCGATACAAATACAACTAAATTAGTTATGATCTCCACGACTGATCACAGTTTGAGTATAGTTGTGTGTAAATGCATAGATAAACAGCGCTTCGTCAGAATCTAGAATGACAAAACATTAGCAGTTCTGCTGTAACATACCAGTTGAGAAATGCAATAAAATACCGTGTTTTGTTTGTTATATTCCAATATTTTATTCTAAAAGAATACATTGTCCAGAGAATTATTCGTCAATCTTTAGATTATTAAACAGCTTTTAAAGCTACTAAAACTGTAGTTAAAACTGTTGATATGACTCCTGTTCTTTATTTACTTTCTCCATTTGGAAACATCAGACATACTTTATTTATTTTGCTTGGTAGTGTTGCAGCTGATGCTTTTATAAATAACATGTTTTTAAATTTGCAATATGAAGATTAAATTTAACATGAAAGCCTGCTAATTTTCAGCACATTTTTTTTTAAAGAGGACTAAAAGGAGGAAAAACCAAAGTGAAGTATAGACTTGCTTCACTCAGTCATTTATTTACTTTATAAGAGTAAATAAATATCGGTTCAGCATATCGGTTATCGGGCACATAATGCATGCAAATAATCAATATTGGTCATAAAAAATAACTCGATCACTAATAATCACTGTATTTTTTTGTGGTTAAGCTACAGCATTTATACTAAATGTATTTCGACTACTGTTTTTCATGCAAATACTTAGAAACCATACTACAATTTTTACCATGGTTTTGAGCTGCTGTATTTGTGGTTTTAACCGTGGTTATCATAATCTGAATATATGCTACTATGGAAGACCAATGCTTAATTAAAGAAAACCCTCAAACAGCAAGAATGATTACATTTCACCATATAAAAATGAGGTTGCTACCATTTTTCCAGATATTTCTGATTTTGCTAATGAACACAAATGTACATCTGCATCCTAACTCAACAAACTATCAAATGTGTATTTCTAAGAGACAAAAAAATCATATTATTAATAATATTATCAGGCAGCACAAACCTGTTTCTTGATTTGATACAATATTACTCACTGGATCATGTAGAAGTTGAACTAAGAAATATATTTGTATTATTTTAAATGTGTTTTGTTAAGGACAAATGAGTGGGAAAGTGTAAATAATTGAAAAGACGTGAAGTGCCGTGTTGAAACTATGAAGAGTTTAAAGCCACAATCAACCATTTGGTTTTCACACTGGAGCAAAAATCTGCCTTTAAACTTAATTTAAAAATGAAATTTGACATTTATTGTGATAATTAGTGTTATCCACTGATACGAAAAAATTCTCGTGATAATTATCGATATTGACTGGTACGAGGAAAAACGATTGTGATCATTTATTTGTCTATATGTGACCCTGGACCACAAAACCAGTCATAAGGTTAAATTTGACAAAACTGGGATGTATGTATCATATGGAAGCTCAATAAATAAGCTTTCTATTGATGTATGGTTTGTTAGGATAGGACAATATTTGGCTGAGATACATCTATTTGAAAATCTGGAATCTGAGGATGCAAAAAAATCAAAATACTGAGAAAATCACCTTTAAAGTTGTCCAAATTAGGTTCTTAACAATGCATATTACTAATCAAAAATTACATTTTGATATGTTTACAGTAGGAATTTTACAAAAAATCTTCATGGAACATGAACTTTACTTAATTTCTCAATGATTTTTGGCATAAAAGAAAAATCAAAAATTTTGACCCATGCAATGTATTTTTGGCTATTGCTACAAACAAACCCCAGCGACTTAAGACTGGTTTTGTGGTCCAGGGTCACATATTGCCCAGCCCTATATGCTTGTAAGACTGTTTTCTCCAAAGGACTTTGAGAAGCACGAGAGCATGGAGTACAAGCCGCAGAAGAAGAGCTTCTTCAAGCTGAAGGACTGCATCGAGCTCTTCACCACCAAAGAGAAGCTCGGAGCAGACGACCCCTGGTGAGCTTGGGTTCTGGCTCTGTGTGATGAGAAAACATAACACATTTACTAATAATACAGAGCAGACTGCACATGACACCTCCGGACGAACTGATAACACAGATTTGGTCACATTTACTGATGCTTTCGCCGGTGAAATCCACTCATTTCAGTAGGAATCAAAAACTCAAGAAACAAATGTTTTGTTCAAAAAGCTAAGAATGAAGATGGAAACATAGACGCATGTCTCTAGTGTTATTCTGACATGAACTCATGAGCATCATCCGTTTCAGGTACTGTCCCACCTGCAAGCAGCATCAGCAGGCCACCAAGAAGCTGGACCTGTGGAGTCTGCCGCCGGTGCTGGTGGTGCATCTCAAGCGCTTCTCCTACAGCCGCTACATGAGGGACAAGCTGGACTCGCTGGTGGACTTCCCGCTGCGGTACGGCCCAAACAAACACATCTCGCTCCACTGAAGCACACGCCTGTACAAATCTCGCCAGTTGGCGGGTAAAACATTTCCAAAATATACCAATGCGGTGTAGTGAGAACAACAGACAGTTCTTCAAGAGATTCGCTGTTTCAGACGTAAGCTAATGCAATAACCTTTTCTGAAGAGACAAGAGCGAATCCAATAATAGGACACAAGCGGACTGGTAGACATGGTTCTGTTAACTTTTACCTGAAAAGATATTGCTACTTCATTTCAGAAGATTAACTTTTCCCTTCTTCATCTTTCATGACCCTTAAATTTGGCGACACAGTCCTGGGGTTATGCTGCCTCACCGCTGCGGTGAAGTACACTGCCCTCCAAAGGCAAAGCGCAGTAACTACACATTTGGTCAAAATTGAGTTAAGGCTTAAAATGGACTTTGTGACGACTGTTTTGTCTTGTGGCAAAGTCTCCTGGTTAAATTGTGTCCCATTTCAGAGAAACAAGAGTTTTTCAACAGAATTTCAACATGCTTGTCTAGCTGCTGTAAAAACTTTAAAGGCATTTTTCTCAGTTTCAGTGTTGGCGTAGTTACTGCACTCTGCCTTTGGAGGGCAGTATAGTTAGAAAGGTTGCACGTTCGGCTGGACGCATGCACTGAGCCGCTTCAACACAGCAGTAGAGCTTCAACAGACACACAATTATGTCAAAGTGCACTGCTTTGGTAAACTTAGTCCTAAATGAGTTATTAGAGTCTAAAATGACCGTAAAGGGTTCGGGTGACCAATCAGATATGTGTCAGATTCTTACAAGAACTTACAAGTCGCTTTAATCGCTGGTTAGGAGGAGATTCTTTTGACAGTCTTTGTGACTTGCTGGATTTGGAGCTATTATTATTATTATATATTATTATTAGTATTATTCCTGAACAGATTGCGACGTACATAAATGAACAAAAGGTAAAAAACAGCTGCTGAAGCGGCAGTTTTAGCGGACAGATTCGCTGACGCTTTTGGCCCGACAGTGGAAACACGGCTATTGAGATACTGCTGTGGTCTTTTTTTAATATTTAGAATTTTTAATCTTTGTTTTTTCCAGTTTCGTTTTTAATTGTAGTGATTGTATTTTGTGGTTTAGTATTATTTTTTTGTATTATTTTTAAACATCTAAATAGTTTGTATTAATTAGGGGCCAAGCACTGCAATTCAGGAAAGTGTACAGCAGCCCATAGAAGCGCTTGAGGGAAAGTTGTGTAGTTTGGCACACTGATAGAGGACAGTCTCAACTTTAACCTCAGCAAATCTGGAGTCTCTAACTCAAACTCTCTAGCGCCACCACTTCTCCAAAATTTCACTTTCTTTATGCTAATAACTTTTGAACTGTAAGACACAAAATCAAATTTTTATTTCTCTGAATCCTTTGGTCATGCCTTTGAGTCGAATGAATAACAAAACTTCAAATTCAAAAAGCGTAAGGTTTAGGTTTTTTTTTCTATTTTTAATTTTTTGAAAGACCTACTTTTTCAAACTCGTCCTGGACGGTTTGTCTGATTTTCACCAAAATTGGCTCAGGTCATCTTCAGACCATGCTGGCAAAAAGTTATGGAATGCAAGTTGATTAGTCAAACCGTTCTCGAATAACGCGCAAACTAATTCTACGAAAAGCACTCAAAAATGGATGTGAGGCCATATCTCCGCAACGGTTTTTGTTGTATTGAGACTAAACTTGGTGTGTTATAACAAGCATGATCTGAGGCTACTTGCAGTGTTTCGGCACAGTGCCACCTAGATATTCCATGCCGAAAAATAACGGCACCTATTGGTCAAGAGTAATAAACCATTCATTAACCTTTAATTATTAAATTTCCAAAAATGCTAATAATTGTTGATTCCATTAGCCTATTATAATGAAACTGGTCTCAAAATATTCCTTAGGTCAGGCCGAAAGCATGGACACCAGTTTTTATTCATTATAAAATTGGTCGAACTTCCTGTCCTCCGTTTCGATTTATGTTGAAACCCTCCTTTTCAAACTACTCCTCAACTGTTGGTCCGATTTTGACCAAATTTGACTCGGATCATCTTCAGACCATGCTGGCAAAAAGTTAAGGATTTTGTGTCGATATACAAAAGTTTTCATTTAACGCATCAATGAATATGCTGAGAAGAAGCCAAACGCTGTATCACTGCAAAGCTTTGACGTATTGACACTAAATTTTGAATGTGGCCACATCAGTTTGGTAACACTGCCACCTATTGGTCAACAGTGGTAAACCATTCATTAACAATCAGTGATGACATTTACAACACTGTTAATAACTTCCGATAGTATTAGCCTATTATAATGACACTGGTCCAACATATTCCTTGGGTCATGCCGACGACATAGATACCGATTATTCCACTGTGCACCGAACTTGATTTGGTTTAAAATGGACTTTTGAACTCCGTTGGTCCAATTTTCACCAAAATCAAATATCATCCTCTTCAGACTGTGCTGACAAAATGTTATGGATTTTATGTCGATAGCCAAAACCGTTTTTGTGTAGCAATGCAACAAATTTAAGGTATGACATATTGGTAAAGAGTGAAATCCCATGATATCATGAATTTTCAGCCATTTTGACTAAAATCATCCTAAAATGTCTTTAATTACTCAGTGTTGCAGTTGATCTGCCGTTCTCAGATCCCTATTTTGCCTCTGATTGTGCTTGACTCCAATAATTGCTGCTTGCAGCTACATTTTTATTTTAGTATTAGTAATTTAATTTAATCGAGTTCAGCTTACAATAATAATAATAAATTCAGTTTTTCTCATATTGGTAATGCATGTAGAATCTGAAGTAATGGAGATGTGCAGTTTAACGGTTGGTTGTGTGGCCCGCAGTGATCTGGACATGTCTGAGTTCCTCATCAATCGTAACGCGGGGCCGTGCCGCTACGACCTCATCGCCGTCTCTAACCACTACGGAGGAATGGGAGGAGGACACTGTGAGTATGACACAGCCGTCATGTGAACTGATCTCCAACATACACACATCACAGCTGATGGACAGTATGATCTTTCAACACTGCATCGCTTAAAATACTCATCTTATCCAAATACGGAACAGAGCTGGTTGGGTACAAGGTTATTTTCGTAAACAAAATCTAAAACTAAGATGAAAACGATCAATCAGAAAACGTTATCGTAAACTGAAATAAAATAAAAACGTCAAAATACAGTGCCTTGCAAAAGTATTCATACCCCTTCATTTTTGACACCTTTTGTTTTGTTGCAGCATTATGTTAAACTGCTTTAAATGAGTTTTTCCCCACATCAGTTTACACTCCATACACCATAATAATGACAAAGCACAAACCAGATTTGCCAATTTGACAAATGGTTTAAAAAACAAACACTGAAATAAGTAGATTGCATAAGTATTCATCCCCTTAACTCAGTCCATAGTTGAAGCAGCTTTACAGCCTCAAGTGTTTTTGGGTCTGATGTGAGCATCTTTGCACATCTGCATTTGGCAATGATCTGCCATTCTTTGCCTCACCTTTTCACCTCTCCATCTCTGTCAGCTTGGACATTTTCTAGAGTCCTAGTTGTTCCAGTCGTCTTCCATTATGGAGAATGCTTCTGTCAACCTTCAATGCAGCAGATTTGTTTCTGAACTCTTCTCTAGATCATCGCCTTAACGCAAGTCTGTCACTGAGCTCTACAGGCAGTTATCTTGGTTTTTGCTCTGATCTGCATTTTCAGCTGTTAGACCTTTTCTGAGAGGTGTGTGTCTTTCTAAATCAGACTCATTCACATGAATTTGCCACAGTTTAACTCCACTCCAAGTGTAGGAACATCTAGAAGCAATATGATGCTCCTGAGTGTCCCAGAAAAGGGGATGAATACTTATGCAACGGGATCTGTTCAGTTTTTTATTTTTAATAAATTTGCACAAATGTTAAAAACCTATTTTTTGCTTTGCCATTATAAAGTAGGGAGTGTAGATTGATGTGGGAAAAAAAGTAATTTAAAGTAGTTTAACATAAGGCAGCCACATAACAAAATGTGGAAAAAGTGAAAGGGTATGAATACTTTTGCAAGGCACTGTACATGAAAAACTACAACGAAACATTGAAAAACGAACTAAAATAAAATAATAATGATCAAAAATAAATAATTGTTTTCGTAATCATTATGTTCTCACCCCATGGTGTAAAAATAATAAAGACTGTGACCCGAACAGCACCCGCATTAAATCTAGACTACTGCAGCAGTGTTAGCCTAAATGATTTATTTCAAGCGATCAAACCAATATACTAAAGCTGATTAATCACTAAAAGATCAAGATTCAGACACTCGCACAATCTCATTTCTAAATGACAACGATGTCTATTACACCTTTGAAAAAGTCTTATGGAACATTTAAATCTGCATTTGCACTAAGAGTCATGTTTAGCTGAGAAACAGTCTTCAAATACCCATCATTCACATTTTTCGAACTCCTCCTAGACCATTGGTCTGATTTTCACCAAATTTGACTCGGATCATCTTCAGAGCATGCTGACAAACAGTTATGGATTTCATGTCGATATTCAAAACCGTTTTCATTTGACGCACTAACAGCTTTGCTGGAAAGATGCCAAAGCGCATCTGAAGCTGTATCTCTGTAAAGCCTTCAGATATTTGCACCAAATTTGGTATGTGGCATTACCACCTCCCACTGATTACACCACATCAATTTGGTAACAGCGCCACCTATTGGTCAAGAGCAATAAACTATTCATTAACCATTCTGCCCTCCAAAGGCAAAGTGCAGTAACTACGCCAGCACTCAAACTGAGAAAAATGCCTTTTGAAGTTTTTACTCCAGCTAGTCAAACATGTTGACACTCTTCTTTCTCTGAAACACTTTCGTTTCTCTAGGACAAAATTGAACCTTATACCTTTAAGCCTTAACTCAATTTTGACCAAATGTGTAGTTACTGCACTTTGCCTTTGGAGGGCAGCATTAGTTATGAAATTTCCAAAAATGCTAATAACTGTAGATTGCAAAAATATGAAATCTAAATATTCCTTGAGTCGTGCCGACAACATCGATGCCAATTATACCACAGATGGCAGAACTTCCTGTCCACCGTTTTGATTTATGCTCAAAACCTACTTTTTCGAATTTAATATTAAAATTTGGTGTCTTACACGTATTATATTTTAAATACAAATATTCTGTATTAAGTGATTAATAAATCATTCAAATGAATTAAACACTTTACTTAGAATTTACTTTGCAAGGAAATCGTGATCTCTATATGTGACCCTGGAGCACAAAACCAGTCTTAAGTCGCTGGGGTATATTTGTAGCAATAGCCAAAAATACATTGTATGGGTCAAAATTATCGATTTTTCTTTTATGCCAAAAATCATTAAGAAATTGAGTAAAGAACATGTTCCGTGAAGATTTTTTGTAAAATTCCTACTGTAAATATATCAAAATGTAATTTTTGATTAGTAATATGCATTGCTAAGAACTTAATTTGGACAACTTTAAAGGTGATTTTCTCAGTATTTTGATTTTTTGTTGCATCCTCAGATTCCAGATTTTCAAATAGATGTATCTCAGCCAAATATTATCCTATCCTAACAAACCATACACCAATAGAAAGCTTATTTACTGAGCTTCCATGTGATATATAAATCTCAGTTTTGTCAAATTTAACCTTATGACTGGTTTGTGGTCCAGGGTCACAATTGATCTCTAAAAAACTAAAACCTAAACTGAACCTAAACAACATAAAAACTAAATAGAAATCTGTTCACAAAATAAAAACAAAACTGAAACTAACAAAATTGTTAATAAAACTAATAAAAACAAAACTGTGGTTTATTGCAAATTTGAAAAATGTATTAAAATAAAACAAATGTGACCCTGGAGCACAAAACCAGTCTTAAGTCACTGGGGTATATTTGTAGAAATAGCCAAAAATACATTGCATGGGTCAAAATTATTGATTTGTCTTTTATGCCAAAAATCACTAGGAAATTAAGTAAAGATCATGTTCCATGAAGATATTTTGTACAATTCCTACCGTAACTATGTCAAAACGTAATTTTTGATTAGTAATATGCATTGCTAAGAACTTAATTTGAACAACTTTAAAAGTGATTTTCTCAATATTGAGATTTTTTTGCACCCTCAGATGCCAGATTTTCAAATAGATGTATCTCGGCCAAATATTGTCCTAACAAACCATACGTCAACAGGAAGCTTATTTACTTAGCTTTCAGATAATGTCTAAATCTCAGTTTCTAAAAATGAACACTTGCGACTGGTTTTGTGGTCCAGGGTCACAAATGTAGAACAGCAAAACCGTAATAACCTTGGTTTGTTTGTCAGATACGGCCTACGCCAAGAACAAGGAAGACGACAAGTGGTACAACTTTGACGACAGCAGCGTGTCTCCGACCGGCGAGGACCAGATCGTGGTGAGAAACTGCGTCCGTCTGGAGATGTAGCGATTGTTCTGCCGTCATTCGGTAAACTCCCCTTCTCCTGTGTCTCTGTGTGTTTGTCCAGTCCAAAGCGGCGTATGTGCTCTTCTACCAGCGGCAGGACACCGTTAAAGGCACGGGATACTTCGCTCTGGACCGCCAGGCTCCGGACCAGACCGAGACGCCGCAGGACGAGACCGGAGCCGCCGCCGCTGCCGCTCAGAGCGAGGAAGAGGAGGAGGATGTGAACGACAACGAGCGGGAGGAAGAGCTGGGCCCCAGCCGTGACGTGTCCATGAGCACCAACTGAGGCGCACATCAAAGCCATAATCCCTGAGCCGCGCCGACGGGCACGAATGTAGGAGCCGCCCCACGGACAGCGTCTCTGCTCGGGTTCTTGTGTTCGCATGAGTGAAGAGAGGTGCCTCACATTACTGCGCTTGTTTTGTTTTGTATATACCACTGAGAGACGTCTGCTGACCGCTCTGTTTTCTTGCACAATCACCGCATTAGTTTAGCGCCGCCGGATTCTTTCACCTCAGCCTTAACGGGAATCTCAGACTGTGGCCTTCCGTCTGCACAGATCTCGGCGTCCGCCGGTCCAGGAGCTGGGCTTTGGCGAGGCGTTTCCCTGCTTCGCCTCGGGTTTGGATGAATGTTCCGGGTCGCGTAGGTTTATAAATACTGTACATAAGAGTTCACTCTGTGAGTGCGCATTTGATACGTCTATTTATTTATACGGAGGGCGGAACACGGATTGAACGCGGCTTCGGTCGAGGACTTCTTGCCAAAACTGGATCCATCTACGGGACGCCGAACCGTCGGTGGGTTTTTGTAAATGGAGCGGACGTCCTGCATGATTCGGGGACGTCCGTTAGCTGCACTTGAGTTCACTTTGGTTTACATTGGAAATGTGCATGTGTATTTATATACGGACTTCAATAAATTTGACTACAGTCTCGCCACGCCTCCGTTCACGTTCTTCGCCGGTCACCGGGTCCTAGCCGCTTCCTTTCTGAGCCGTTTTGCTAGTCATAGCTCAGTTGAAAGTCATTTGGAGATGGAAACATTTCTTAATCACTAACTCCACAGGAACTGATCTCGTGGCATCACTGCTGTTTTTGAGCAATCGTTCACCCAGAAACGAAAACCCAGTCGTGATTTAGTCTCCATATGACCTTTGTTGTTTTTCACACCGCAGAAGGACAGGGTTCAAACAAGGTGCTTGTGGGCGGCTGCATACAGTGCCTTCATTTTTTAAGTTAAACTACTTTAAATTACTTTTCTCCCACATCAATCTACACTCCATAATGGCAAAGCACAAAATAGGTTTTTAACATTTGTGCAAATTTATTAGAAATTAAAAACTGAACAGATCCCGTTGCATAAGTATTCATCCCCTGTTCTGGGACACTCAGGAGCATTCATATTTCTTCTAGATGTTCCTACACTTGGAGTGGAGTTAAACTGTGGCAAATTCATTTGAATGAGTCTGATTTAGAAAGACACACACCTCTCAGAAAAGGTCTAACAGCTGAAAATGCAGATCAGAGCAAAAACCAAGATAACTGCCTGTAGAGCTCAGTGACAGACTTGCGTTAAGGCGATGATCTAGAGAAGAGTTCAGAAACAAATCTGCTGCATTGAAGGTTGACAGAAGCATTCTCCATAATGGAAGACCACTGGAACAACTAGGACTCTATAAAATGTCCAAGCTGACAGAGATGGAGAGGTGAAAAGGTGAGGCAAAGAATGGCAGATAATTGCCAAATGCAGATGTGCAAAGATGCTCACATCAGACCCAGAAACACTTGAGGCTGTAAAGCTGCTTCAACTATGGACTGAGTTAAGGGGATGAATACTTATGCAATCTACTTACTTCAGTGTTTTAGTTTTAATACATTTGCAAATCTGGTTTTTGCTTCGTCATTATAATGGTGTATGGAGTGTAAACTGATGTGGGGGAAAACTAATTTAAAGCAGTTTAACATAATGCTGCAACAAAATGTGACAAAAATGAAGGGGTATGAATACTTTTGCACGACACTGTATATGGAAAAAAAATTCTAACAAAAGGTTTCTCAGCTGTTTTTTGTAGTATCAGGTATTCTTAATAACATACTAAAAGTTTACCAAAGTTTGACCACTAGAAAGGTGTCATTTTCAAGATGGGCAGGAAACCCTTAAAATATCCTAAAACTCCTTCATTAAGTAATCTTGGTGTCTAGCCCCATGTTTTCTGGGTCTGTAAATGACATTCAGTGTAAAAGTTATTGCACCAAAAATTGCCATTGTATAACTTTGATCCTAAACAACTCTGAATTAGTCCAAACAGAGGCCTGCACTGCAAAAAATGCTTTTCTTACTTAGGTATTTTATCTTGTTTCCAGCCAAAATATCTGAAAATTCTTAAATCAAGAAGGATTTTCTAGACGAGTAGATATTATTGTCAATAATAATTAAGTGTGTTTTTGCTTGAAACAAGCAAAATAATCTGCCAATGGGGTCAGAAAAATAATCTTGTTTTCTGTTTGAAATGATATTTTTTTCTTACCCCATTGGCAGATTATTTTGCTTGTTTCAAGCAAAAACACACTTAATTTTGACTTGTTTTTTTTCAACACTTCAAAGACACAATATTCCTGAAAGACAATGTATTTGTGAAAGGTGTTAATCATGCTAGCCACTTGCTAATCATGTTAAAACATGCTAGTCATGCTAGCACCTTGGTAATCGTGTTAAAACATGCTAGTCATGCTATAAACATGCTATCTATCTGACAGACTGTATCTCCTCCAAAACAAAGCCTTTAAAACTACTTCAAACTTCTAACTATTTCAGACTGAAAATGTGTTCATATTCCGAATCTTTCTGGTCCAGCTTCCTCAAGCCGACGCAAAGATGATTTGAGAAAACTAGATCTTAGCCGTTTCCATCCATAGTTTAAGCGTCTGCATTTAGCTTCAAACTGCATCTTTGATGACGGCACTCGATAAAAATGATGTGCTTTCTGGTCATTGATTGACTCTAAATGTCCTCCGAAATGTACAGTTCGGTAGAAATTAAAAAAGAAAAAAGAAAGAATTGACGAAGTTAGGAACGCTGTATATTTTCTCTAAGATCTGCCTTCACGCTGCATAAATATATGCATTCATTCTTCAAAAATGGTGTTTTACAAAACCAACCTGCCTATTTGTCAGCTATACCCATATGCAGAAATGAACCATGGCTTTACTACAAATGTAACCAAAATTTCAACTTTTTTCTCTAAAGTTAGAATCTACACTGAGTTAGTCTCTTTATCGTGTTGGACATCTAGTTGTCAGGAGACTAGAAGCAGAATAATTCACGTTACTCTACTTTTAACCCATTCATTTGATTTATAAAACGGTTAGTTCCGTTCCTCAGCTCTGATTGGTCAGCACTGCTGTGACCGCTTCACTCAACGCTTCTGTGTATCATTGAACCCCCTTAGCAACCACCCTTAGCAACGTAAACACAGCTGCAGCAGTTAGGGACTACTTTTTACAGCGGAAGGCAGTTAATGATTTTACTTCATGAAAACTTACAACCTAATATATATATAAATTAATATATATTTTTGATTTTAATATTTTTATTGTGTGGTAACCGTTTTATAAAAGCAATAAGGTACTTGAGGCCTAACAACGCCGTGATTTATTCATGATACAGCACGGCCTCAAGTACCTTATTGCTTAATAAAACAACAGATCTACATAAGCTGTTCATAGGCCACATATTGTATGAGCCCTACACTCACAGCATCGAATGTTATTCAAACCTATTGCTAATAACGTTTTACATAACATTTATTTCATCTCACAATTCAGATTTTTTTTTTTTTTGATCTCCTAATTCAGACTTTATAACTTGATTTAACTAAAAAACTAGTGATTTTCCTGCCACCAGATAGACTTCACTCTCAACAAAGAGTCATCCCTGGTTCAGATCTGTAAGACTATCCCGCTATCTAATGTCAGTTTCGTTCAATAACAGTGCTTATCATTTGTTCACATTTATTACAATCATAGGAACAATACACTGAAAAAAATGTTTTTCTTGTTTAGACTTTTTTATCTTGTTTCCAGCCAAAATATCTAAAAATTCTTAAATCAAGAAGGGTTTTCTAGACGAGTAAAAATCATTGTCTTGTTTTTGCTTGAAACAAGCTAAATAATCTAATCTGCCAATGGGGTAAGAAAAATAATCTTATTTCAAGCAGACAAGCAAATTATTTCACTTGTTTCAAGCAAAAACTCTCTTCATTTTCACTTCTTTTTTCTGAAAGCAAGACAATCATTTTTACTTGTCTAGAAATCCTTTCTTGATTTAAGAATTTTCAGATACTTGGGTATTCCAAACTGGTAACTGCAGTATTGAAGACTGTGTGAAAGTGTAAAAACTTCTGTGAGTACATATTGTTGTTACAAAATATAGTTACATAATTCTTGTTACACATGTGTACTTCCAGAAGTGAAAAAAGTGTTGTTACCAATGTCCTATTACACATTTGTACTTACAAATGCTATTCAGTGAGTTGTTACATGTGTGTAAATACACCAGTATTAGAGCTGTAGATACAATGTACCAATGAGTACATACACTGCAGTTACATGCTACGTACACATCTAGTTACCATGTAACTTCACAGGTATTAGGGACACTTAATATAAAGTGGGACCACTTTTCCTTATGTATATTAATGATCTTCCTTGTGTTGTGAATTTCTCTAGTTCTTTGCTATATGCTGATGACACTGTTATTTTTCTTTCCAGTTCTAATATCGACACAATTAATTACAAACTTAACACAGATCTGCAGCATTTACATAAATGGCTGCAAGATAATCATTTAACACTTAATGTCAAGAAAACACAATGCATGTATTTTTATTCATCTAGGAGACAGTTATCCATATCCAATTCTATTACTTTTTCTAATCAAACGCTTTCAATTGTATCAGCATATAAGTATTTGGGAGTCTATCTTGACTCACATCTTACTTATCAAGAACATGTTCAAACCCTAACCAGAAAGTTAAACCCAAAGTTATATGTTTATAGCAAAATTAGACCATATTTGTTGCTTTCTGTTTCAAAAACCTATCTTCATGCCATTGTTCTGTCCACTTTGTCCTATTGTTTACCTGTTTGGTCACTAACAACAAATGAGATTATTGAACCAGTAATAAGACTTTATAATAGAGCTCATAAGATCCATGTCAGGCTTCCAGGCTGGACTCACCACTGTACTGCACTATCTTTGTGTAATGCCTTGACATTTCAGAACTATAAAATAAGCCATGGGATAAACTTGTTTCATCAATTTTTAAATGGACACACTGTAACTGCTCTAATCAAACTGGTTCCGAAACTTAGCGCAGAGATCTTTTTTTCATGTGTTCACCAAAACCTGGAATGAGATCCCACAGCACATCAGAACTATCACATCAAGAAGACTATTTAAAATAACATTTGCTCGCCATTTAATGGACAGGTATATCTGTGACCACTGAGACGGCTCTATAGCCCCTTGTTGCCCGATATCTTGGTTTGTGTGTTTGCTGTTGTCTCTAGCTGTCTAGTGTGTGTCTTTGTTGTGCATGTGGTTTGTATGTTCTGCAGAGCAGGAACTGTTTTAAAAAATAAATAAATAAATTTAGTCAGTCAGTAAAACGAAATGACCGTTATTTTTTAAATTAAGCGAGCGCGCTGCTTTATGTTGAGGACAGGAGAAAGCGCGGGCTGGAGTAAAGAAATAAACAGTGTTTATAATATGATTTTCACACACACTTAACCTTGGCTTATTTTAGCTATAAAATTAAAATTATATTATCATTATACTGCGGTATGACCACTTTGATGTCATTTATTAAAAGCTTATTTCGGACATGAGATTCTAGTTTGTTTATGATGAAAAAAAAAATACATTTCAGCTTTAGAATAATCATCTGCAAAGTTTTAATTCGTTTACATGGTAATGACTACTAAAAATAACCTGCAGGGAACGTCCTGAGAGCGTTCTTTATAGGTTATTAAAAAGAGAACCTACAGGGAACGTTCTCATTTGGTTCCCGAATAAAATAACCAAATGGGAACCATATGGGAACGTTAGGGGAACGTTCTGTGTTTGCTGGGATTTCGCTATAGTATTATCAAACAGGAAAATTGTTTTTAAAAAATTATTAGCGCATTTGTAACGAGTTCCCGGTGAACTCGTTTACTTTCGGTTTTAAAGACAAGAAGTTCAAATGACACGAACACAGAATTTGGTTTAACCATTTGTAAACATAATGCCAAACATGTTATTAAAAGGCACACTCTATCTATCTATCTATCTATCTATCTATCTATCTATCTATCTATCTATCTATCTATCTATCTATCTATCTATCTATCTATCTATCTATCTATCTATCTATCTATCGCACCGTGTAATAAAATAACGTTTATTAACCGGTATTTTATCTAGAAAACCGTTTTCGGAACGTATTGTTTAATGAGGAACGCAAGAACAGAAACGTTATAATATCGATTTTTTTTTTCTTTTCTTTTTTAAGCGCTGAAAAAGACAATTTAAGTGCTCAGTAGAAAAACATGGCACCCACCATCGTCTTGCCACTCGCAGTTTTTTTTTTTTTTAATTCAGTGCTTCAGATTCTTTTTAACTGTAAAAATAAATAATTAAAAAATAGTTATAGAATAAAGATGTTGTGTAAGTGCTCAACAGCAACAGCCAAAAAAGTGGGTTAGGGGTTTATCCGCTGGGTGTGTCTTTCTGTTTCACTTCCTTCACGGATGTCAGAGGAGTTTGAGTTCAGCACAACAGTACAGAGGAGGAAATAGAAAGAACAAACAGCATTTGAGGTGAGTGTTTCATCTTTCTTTAGTTGTTTTCATGTATGAATGTCATTTTCATGAATTTATTTAAAGCTTTTCATGTTGTGACGAAAACGGATGATTGAGTGAATCGCAGAAAGTTGCTCGTTCTGATATTGTTGTTCACATGGAGTAAGTTAATGGCGCCAGTGTTACGGTTTAACTGGTTACCGTGTTATCTGGTGACCAACTTCCTGATTCAGGTCCTCCGCGCCAGATGTGATGGACCGAACGCTGCAGATTCGCCGATTCTGAAAGCACAAACTGACCTGATATTACGCTGACTAATAAACGCACACTTGCTCATTACATGATTCTGGTATTCTTGTAAAGATGACAAATTATTGGTATGATCGTCCGTGGCGGCTGAAATACGGAAAATAAACAAATAAGTCTGTTTGGCACGGGTTTCGAACACACGCTAAAAGTAGTCGCATTGTGAGGCAACAGTAGCGAACGCACTGAGCTACCGAGATACTTCAATTCAGCCGCGGAGTTTTGTATTCAAATCAAGATTTTACTCTCGGCGTGATACGCAGCTGGCTGAATCAAAGAAATGTGCCCGTGTTAACTTGTGACCTGTGTTACCTGTTATGAAAATGAATATTATAGTAAAAGTATATTACAATTTATGGTTTATGCTGTTAAAGTGCATTTCATGGAGTCCCAGACAACAGTAAATGTGTGGCTACTGTGGTTTAATTAGAAAACGCTATTGTTAAACTATGTTTACTATAGTAAAAACATGATACATTTTCTTCAGAGACAAGCTTATGTCTCATTTGATTAATATAAAACTTGACCTTATTTCCATGTTGTTTTTGCCGTTTTTCTAGTATAAATACTTTGGAAACATGTGACTTGATTTCTTCATTGTAGTGAATGAAATGTAAATGTTAAAACGCTGCTTATAAATGTTACTTTGTAAACGTGTTAAATTGTGATTTTGCGTTCAATAGCTGGTATTTTAAAAGTAAATAGTATATAAAATATAGCCTTTTCTGTAGACAACAAGCTGCATGTAAATGCTGGGGTAAATGTACCCATTAGGCCCATGTACCCTTT
>NC_133364.1:40215151-40338225 GCF_049309525.1 Garra rufa | reverse complement strand
GCGTTCAATAGCTGGTATTTTAAAAGTAAATAGTATATAAAATATAGCCTTTTCTGTAGACAACAAGCTGCATGTAAATGCTGGGGTAAATGTACCCATTAGGCCCATGTACCCTTTAAGACCACATTCAACTTTAAAATCAAATTAAAAAAAGTACATATTTTATGCAAATTATGATTTTAACCAATTCAGTGATTTGTTATTTCCCTGACATTTTTTATTGTATACCTATCACATTTGGCAATGTTGAGTTAGCCCCACTTACGTAAAAATTCACTTTTTTTCAAAGATAGGCTTAAATGGTACAGTGCCACAAAACGCATGCAAACTACAGTCAACACAAGCTTCTCTTGAATTAAAAAAACTTAAAAGAAAAAACATTTCTTAAAGTGGGCACAATGAAAATTACTATGATGCTTAGTCCACAATATATTTAAGCTTCATGCATGTCTTTGTAAAGATATATTTTTTAAAGGAAAACATTGTCTTTTTTTCACCATTACTCACTGTGGTACCAATTAGGCCCAACTTATGTTTTTTTTTTTAATGAGAAATCCCTCTAATTACAAACTTAGATCAATTTTCGGAGTGTGCTTTTACCTTACCTTACGTACTACTTTAATTTACAACTATATTTAGATATATTCAGGCCTACAAAAGCTTGACACAAAAGCTAAAAAAGCTTGACACAGGATTTTAACCTATATGTAATAGACTGCACATAGTATTATATGGCAGATGCAATCACAGCGAGCTATTCAACCACACTGGTATATGTACTAGCCCCTTTTTACACTGTGGCATAAGGTAGCTTCAGTCTATGATTCTTTGAATTTGCCTGTGTTAATTTGTTTGCTAGTCAAAATCTAATTTTACTGTTGCAATAAACTGAAGTTATTTCCAGTCAAAATGCTGCTTACAAATATTACTTGCCACTAGATAATCTCATTTGATCACATTTGTAACAAAATCTTGTCTATTCAAGTCACATGTTTCCAAAGTATTTATACTAGAAAAACGGCAAAAACAACATGGAAATAAGGTCAAGTTTTATATTAATCAAATGAGACATAAGCTTGTCTCTGAAGAAAATGTATCATGTTTTTACTATAGTAAATATAGTTTAACAATAGTGTTTTCTAATTAAACCACAGTAGCCACACATTTACTGTTGTCTGGGACTCCATGAAATGCACTTTAACAGCATAAACCATAAATTGTAATATACTTTTACTATAATATTCATTTTCATAACAGGTAACACAGGTCACAAGTTAACACGGGCACATTTCTTTGATTCAGCCAGCTGCGTATCACGCCGAAAGTAAAATCTTGATTTGAATACAAAACTCCGCGGCTGAATTGAAGTATCTCGGTAGCTCAGTGCGTTCGCTACTGTCGCCTCACAATGCGACTACTTTTAGCGTGTGTTCGAAACCCGTGCCAAACAGACTTATTTGTTTATTTTCCGTATTTCAGCCGCTACGGGCGATCATACCAATAATTTGTCATCTTTACAAGAATACCAGAATCATGTAATGAGCAAGTGTGCGTTTATTAGTCAGCGTAATATCAGGTCAGTTTGTGCTTTCAGAATCGGCGAATCTGCAGCGTTCGGTCCATCACATCTGGCGCGGAGGACCTGAATCAGGAAGTTGGTCACCAGATAACACGGTAACCAGTTAAACCGTAACAACACCACGACTCTTGGCCACCCCACTGGCCATTATAAATTTTAGCAGCATCAGTTATGCATTTCCCCAGCAAACACAGAACGTTCCCCTAACATTCCCATATGGTTCCCATTTGGTTATTTTTTCGGGAACCAAATGAGAACGTTCCCTGTAGGTTCTCTTTTTAATAACCTATAAAGAACGCTCTCAGAACGTTCCCTGCAGGTTATTTTTAGTAGTCATTACCATGTAAACGAATTAAAACTTTGCAGATGATTATTCTAAAGCTGAAATGTTTTTTTTTCATCATAAACAAACTAGAATCTCATGTCCGAAATAAGCTTTTAATAAATGACATCAAAGTGGTCATACCGCAGTATAATGATAATATCATTTTAATTTTATAGCTAAAATAAGTAGGGTTGTTCCGATTCCGATACTAGTATCGGAAATGCCGCCGATACCACAAAAAAATCTAGCATCGGAATCGGCGAGTACTTGAACCCACGTACCGATCCGATACCATTTTCTTAAGATATTCCCGCTAGCAAATCAGAAGCCAGTTCTTCTTCGCGGCTCAGAATGCACACAAGCAACCACTGTTTAGAGCAGCGAAGAAGAAATACAAACGTGCTAGCAGTTTGTCCGCTGTTTGGCAGTATCTCAGACTGAACCAACCAGCCAGTAAAACGGCGACATATCTCATATGTAGGGCTTTATGATTTCCGCGGTGCGGAAAACACGGACGGAATCGCGGGATCCAGTCAAAATGGAATTTACAGTTTAACGCGGAACGTCACGGAATTTGTCGAAGTTTGATGCATTAATGGAATGTAGGTCATTACACTTAAATCAAATTGTGATATGGACTAATATTAAGCCGAAAACCGACTGTTTAAATGTGAATTATGCGTGGCTCTGTGTTAATGAATTGTACAGGCGCGTGGTTTGTTTACTCCTTGTACTGAAGCCATAGACTGTAAAAAATATGGACGTAGTATCCGTGACGTCACCCGTAGGATTCTGAAGCGCTATTTTGAAGCCTATAGTGGGCGGGAGTCGGCCGTCGCCATCTTGGAATTGCGTCATCGCGCGTCACTCCCGGATAATCAAAAATTGGCAAAAAGGCGGGACGTGGGTGGAGCTGATTGCTGAAACCACGCCCTCCTAGTGTGACAGTGGTGACAGCAGCGGCAACCCCCTGTCACTCAAGTGGCCACGCCCTTAATTATGCTGAACTTTAAGGCTTAATATAACTTAAACGGATGAGTTATAAAAAAATTCACCCCCCTCACAGTTGACATGAAGGGCAAAACTACACCGCGTTCCAAATTATTATGCAAATGGTATCTTTCCCTGATTTTTATAATTTGTCAATGTAAATGACAGTATAATTTTCAAGTAATCAACCATTCGGGTATAATTCGAATTTTATTGAACAAACCTCCTAATGATCACAGTATTTATTTTAAAAATAAAAAACTGAAAATGCACTGTTCCAAATTATTATGCACAACAGAGTTAAAACATTTTATAAGTTGTAAAGAACTGAAAATTGGCATTTGCTGAATTTGCAGCATTAGGTGGTCATATTTACTGAAATCAAAAGCTATTTCAATCAAAAACATCCTAACTGGGCAAGTTACATCTTAACATAGGACCCCTTCTTTGATATCGCTATCACAATTCTTGCATCCATTGAATTTGTGAGTTTTTGGAGAGTTTCTGATTGAATTTGTTTGCAGGCTGTCAGAATAGCCTCCCAGAGCTGCTGTTTTGATGTGAACTGCCTCCCACCCTCATAGATCTTTTGCTTGAGGATGCTCCAAAGGTTCTCAATCTGGTTGAGGTCAGGGGAGGATGGTGGCCACACCATGAGTTTCTCATCTTTTATGCAGATAGCAGCCAAGGACACAGAGGTATTATTTGCAGCATGAGATGGTGCATTGTCATGCATGAAGATGATTTTGCTACGGAAGGCATGGTTCTTTTTTTGTACCATAGAAGAAAACGGTCAGTCAAAAAATCTACATACTTTGCCGAGGTCATTTTCACACCTTCAGGGACCCTAAAGCTCTCTCCCAATGATTCCGCCCAAAACATGACTCCACCACCTCCTTGTTGAAGTAGCAGCCTTGTTGGGACATGTTCCATCCACTACTCCATCCATCTGGACCATCCAAAGATGCACGACACTCATCAGTAAACAAGACTGTTTGAAAATGAGTCTTCATGTATGTCTGGGCCCACTGCAACCGTTTCTGCTTGTGAGCATTAGTTAGGAGTGGCCGAATAGTAGGTTTATGCTCAACTGCAAGCCTCTGGAGGATCCTACACCTTGATGTTCGCGGGACTCAAGAGGCACCAGCAGCTTCAAATACCTGTTTGCTACTTTGTAATGGCATTTTAGCAGCTGCTCTCTTAATCTGATGAATTTGTCTGGCAGAAACCTTCCTCATTCTGCCTTTACCTGCACGAACCTGTCTGTGCTCTGAATCAGCCTCAAATCTCTTCACAGTACAATGATCACGCTTACGTTTTTGTGAAATATTGAATGTTTTCATACCTTGTCCAAAGCATTGCACTATTTGACGCTTTTCGGCAGCAGAGAGACCTTTTTCTTTCCCATATTGCTTGAAACCTGTGGCCTGCTTAATAATGTGGAACGTCCTTCTTAAGTACTTTTCCTTTAATTGGGCTCATTTGGCAAACTATTTATCACAGGTGTCTGAGATTCATTTCAGTGACCCAAAGAGCCATGAGACACAATACCATCCATGAGTTTAATTGAAAAACTAAAAAATGTATGTTTATGATACTTACATCCAATTTGCATAATAATTTGGAACGCGGTGTAGCTATATAGACCAAAACCATTTTTTGAACCAGGCTGTAAACATACATTTTTCTGCTGTAAAGTTGGGCAGTTTAACATGGGGAGTCAATGGGACTGACTCCCTTCTGCAGCCAGTCTCTAGCGGCCAGTCCATGAATTGCAGTTTAAGTCACTTCCGTGTTGGTTTCAATAGAGAGAGCGGGGTTGCCCCTTGACTGAAGCGCGCGGGACACTTGCGGTAATATTAAAGGGCTCCAGACTGTGACCCATTTTTCTGCCAGTGTTACAAATTTTCGTGAGCGGTCACACTGGCGTGACCACCGCGTTGTTTAACTCATAAGCACTGCTATTTCTGTGTCAGATGAGAAACATAAAATGGCATGCGAAACGAAAGTGAAACTAACACGACACGTTTGAGCTGCTCAGCGCTGACCGTTTATCAGCTTGGACTGCAATGCAAACAAACTTGCACAAACCCAGATGCAGTGAGGAGCATTTGAAAATGGCGCACAATGAATAAGGTTGCTGCGAGATCTAGTGAGAATCTTTCAAATTCTGCCCACAATTCTCTGTTATAAACAGGGCTGATGTACGTCAGAAAACCAGATTAGTAATACTAACTATATGAAAAAATATTACTGTCAAATGTATGTCATTTATTAAAAATACTCTAGTTCACTGAGGGCTCTCAAGTCTCACGCATTCACCGTGAGACACACGCATTTCAACCAGTTCACACACGCTCTCACGCCACACCTTGTATTTCTCACGCTGAAAAGTAAGGGCTAATTGTCCCGCTATATGGTGTTAATGGACGAGGTGCAGGCTTTGCAGAGAGAAGTACTCTGCCAAGCTCATAGCTGTCTTGAGAGTTAAATGGCACCTACCAGCCAAAAAATTAGAATTTGCTGTTTTCTGGTATATTACGTGATCCCGCTACAATCACGTTCGTCACTAGGCAACGTAGACGTTGCGGGTCTGCGGCTTTCTTTCGCAGTGGAAGCGTTTAGTACAGTTGAGGAGGTGGTCGCGTTGCGGTCTCGGAGCGGACGTTGCCATTTGTATTTACTAGAAACTAAATAAATGCAGCAGGGTTTTTCATATATATTTTTATTTATTTATTTTTTCCATTTTACGATTCCTAGTCAAAATCACTTGCCTGTGTGATCAAAGATAGTGAGAACTGATGTTGGGGATTACAGCCAAATTTGTGCAAAATGATTAGTTCTTCAACAGCTTTAACTAATTGTGGGCCTGAAATTAAGGAAAAGACAAGATAATTGGTAAATCTGCTAAAAAAGACAGACAAATTCATCCAAATAAAATAAATTGTTTTATATATTTCAAAACACAAATGTATTTGTTGGGAAGGTTATTTTGGAAATAGGCTGTAATAGGCTACAGATTAAATTTCCCTATTTAAAATGTAATTTAAAAGTGGTGTAACTATTTCAATTGCTTTAGAGGTAATGTAACATTACATTTGATTACCAAATTTCTAAGGAATGTTTTCAACTGTTAATCCTTTTAAAAACTTTTTAAGCAGGCAGGTTTACCTTACAGTAGCACTCAACACTAATTACTGTCAATTTGACAAAATCCTTCATCATTTGAATTAAGATTTTAATCATTTAATTTTAAAGCACAGCCACCACAAAATCTTTAGCACCTCTGTTTAACTCCTGAAACATTGGTGTCTCTTATTTTAAAGCAGGCAATGCGATTTGGGAAATCAATCAAAATATTTACATGTAACCCACTTTGTAATTGTAAACATTTTTAAAAGTAACTGTAATTTAACTCTATTTGTTATTTCTCAGTAACTGTAACAGATTAGTTAAATGTCATTTTTAATTAAATTACATAATTCAATTACATGTAACTAATTACTCTAGCTAAGTTCAAGCCCCTACCGCTGTCCTCAAGGCATCAAAGTGTGCAATAAACACTTGAAATAAAAAAGGACATTAGTAAGATGATATATGTACCCTCTCTCTTTCACAAACACACACACAGATTGACATTCATGCTATGAGCAAGTTCTGCAATCCTCCTGTATGTTTACAGTATGTGCATTGAGCACTGCTGTTCAGTTTGCTCGTTTGGGGCCAAATTTCTTTTTTTACTTTTGATGCATTTTTGAAATATTTAAAACCATTTTATTTTTATGAATTTGACTTATCAGATCTACCAGTTGTTATATTTTTTATTTTGTGCTGGTTAATTATGAACAATAGATAGTTGAACTTTTACCAAAAACTGGAGAGAATAGCGTGGGGCCGAGGGGCCGCTGCTGCAAATATTTGAGTGGCTCCTCCCCTAACAGATAAAATCTCACTACAAACTTTTTCCAAAACTTGAGAGCCCTGGTATATATCACTGTATGTTTGTTTTATTAAGGAATAAGTCTGAAGCACACCATAAAATAATTTATTAGTATTATCTACAGCTGTATATACAATTACACACCCAGGTATCGGATTAGTACTCGGTATCGGTCGATACCCCGAGCCCAGGTATCGGAATCGGTATCGGGAAGGAAAAAAGTGTATCGGAACATCTCTAAAAATAAGCCAAGGTTAAGTGTATGTGAAAATCATTTCGTTTTACTGACTGACTAAATTCGTTAATTGATCTCTTTAATGGATAAGTAAGGGATAATGTACAGGCAGCCGGTAGTTATCGCAGAAATAAGCCCCGACAGTGTGATCAGGATGCGAAGCAGAGGGTCTTGTATCACACTGAAGGGGCTTATTTTGCGATAACTACCGGCTGCCTGTACATTATCCCGCTTATTACACGGCTACTTGCCACATAAGGAAAAAAACTGGACATGAATATGAATTTGAAACCTTTTATTGGCATATTTGTTTTAAATTAACATTTTTATCCTTCCGCGCAACGATATAGTACCACGTGACTAACATTCAAACTATGTACGTTAGTAAGACAATTTAAATAGATTAATGTCGAAATTTTCCATTGCTAATTGTGGTTGTCCAGAGTTTGTCACAAGATGGCGCCAAACGGTAATCTTTGTTGGCACGGAGGGATTTTAAACATACAAGTAGTACCGGCTATGCGTTATTACTTTGGAGCGGTGATTATTTGAAAAGAACGAACCTGCAAATGTCTCAACTGACCAATCAGAATCGAGCATTCCAAAGAGCCGTGTAATAATTACTTATAACTAATATATATACGAGAGTAAATATTGTTATTTTAGGGAGATTTGACACTTCTTATTGAAGAGAACATGATGTTAACCGAGACGTTTTCGTTTGGTGACCAGAAGAGGGAAGTACCTCATCGTTAATTCAGTGGTAAGGAACGAATGTAATGTTATCCTGGTTAAAGTCAAATAAATGTTATTTGTTTTTAATGTCTGTGAAAAATAAAATACACATTTTTAAAATGAATATTTTGTTGAAGTCATGTTATTTGGTGCTTTAATAAACATAAAATCTGTGTTGTTTTATGGTATGGTACTTCCACATCTTACATTAATGAAATCTAAGATAGTATAGCATAATTCAGTCTCATTTAATGCTCCTTATGATGGTTAAATGTGCTTTGATTATCTGTAATGATTAAACAGTTGTTTAAAACAAGACATGGTGTGTAGTAGTGATTATTGAGATTCACATCCGTCCGCCTTCCATGCCGCTTACTCCGGGACACAGGAGTGCTGACGTGCAGAAGCGGTACCGGAGTGAAGAGGTTAGGACAACGGTCTGGGAACCATCAGAGAACTTTCAGGGAACCTTCTAGGAACATAAATAGAACGTTCCCTATTGGTTAGCCAGGAAAGTTTTCTTTACGTAACTAGAACGTTCCTTTTAGGTTAGGGGAACGTTCTGGGAACCTACTGGGAACGTTCCGGGAATGTTCTTAGAACGTTGGGGGAACGTTCCCAGTAGGTTCCCAGAACATTCCCCTAACCTTAAAAGAACATTGCGGGAACGTTCCCACAACCTAAAGGGAACGTTCTATTTACGTTAAGAAAACTTTCTGGGCTAACCAATAGGGAATGTTCCGGGAACCTTCTGGGAACCAAAACTTGTTAGCTGGGTCATCCCTAATGCACAGCCAGGCAGGCAAGCCGCTCTAGACCTTCGATCGCACACAGTAGCCAGTAGGGTTGTGAGATGAGGAAATTTCCCCACCGGTTAATTGACATGTGACAACACCGGTAATACCGGTATCACCGTGGGGGTGGGGCTTTCCTAGGAACGAAGACGAGAGCATGCACTATAATTAAAAACTATGCTACAATGCGTCATATTTCATTTATCACGTGAGGAGAATAAGAGGAGTCGAATTTACAGAAAGAGAATGGCGGACGATTTAGTGTCAAAACGCAATGCAAAAGCGCCTGTTTGGCAATATTTTGGGTTCAAAGTTTTTTTTTGTAGTTTCGTTGTCGTCCATTTAAACAATTGACGCCGAATTGCCAATACCGGCAAAACTGAAAGTGAAAGCATAATATGCACGCATTTATAAGCTATTTAAAAGCAGAAAAAAGGAGCTCTTTATTACCAAACAGGCGTTTTGCATTGCGTTTTGACACTAAATCATCCGCCATTCTCTTTCTGTAAATTCGACTCCTCTCGTTCTCCTCACGTAATAAAAAAATGAAATATGACGCATTGTAGCTATGTTCAGTTTTTAATTATAGTGCATGCTCTCGTCTTAAGTAAATTATTTATAATTATATTTTCCATTTAATTCAAATAAATATTTAATAAAAAAACGAATAGGCATACTTTAAAAAAAAAAAATGTGGGGACGGTGTCACGGTGGAAAAGTGATGTCACCGGTGTTGCGTCTTAAAACCGGTAACACCGTCAACACCGTCTATCGTGGCAAGCCTAGTAGCCAGCCCTCCCTCCCTGCCGCTGGTGCGCGCACAGACAGCAACAGCTCAGCGCGTGCCCATCGCTCAACAATTTCAAAAGGAGTTAAGAAAAAAGACGAATAAGACTACCGGTAAATAAGTACATCAAAAATATTCTTCAGTAAAAGAAGACGGGGAATTATGTGTCGGACATGTGCTTTTTAAGTGCCAAATGGTTACAGTATACTGTTACAGCAGCTTTTTGATGTGTTTTTGACACGAGTTACCTAGAAAAAGGCATCCTTCAAAGATGGGGGACTTTTAGGTCATGCCAAATCTGAAGCACATACTAATACAATGTTAGCATGGACAGAGTATGAAAAATCCACTGCAAGCACATCCTCTCTCTCAGCCTCCTCAAATGCAGAATACAATAAATTAGTGAAGGAAAATAGATTAGATTTAGATAGATATAGATAGATTATAGAATAGTTTTTTATGTAATGGCAAAGTGATTATATTTCTTTTCTTTATGATATTAATTTAATTTAGAAAAGCGTTTGGAGCTTTTTTTTCGATAAATGTAAGTTTTGGATTTTCAAAAGGACCAGCGAGTCGATCATAGCCTAGGTTTGATCAATTTAGCCTTCTCAAATAATCACGACTTGCATGAAATAAAATCTATAGATATTAAACAGTTCAAGCATATTATATATGTTAGTTTAAACGTTTAACCTATATAATTGTACGCTGTTAGACCCATATCCAATCCTTTGTGCGCAAAGTGAAAGCTAAAGCTGGCTAACAGAACTTGGAAGCGCCAGCGCGATCACTTGCGCTGAAAACTATTTAAAATACGGCATAATTTTTGCTTATAAAGGTAAGAGTAATATATGATTCGGAGCTGTAAAGGGTCTACGTTTATTTGCGTGCACTCACAATATCAACAAAACTTTGTGACTTTATATAAAAAAGAAAACAGAAGATGCGCTTCTGCTGTTTTAGTTTTGAACAGGAGCATTTCACAATGATGAACCGAAACCGAAAGCAAAATCTTTTATTAGGCTATGAAATCCTTGAAGATGCAAATCTCTATAAAGGCGGGTCTGAGGAAATGGCATGTCAGGATCAGCTTTATTTTTAAAAATATGTCCTTACTATTTCCCCCGCACATTCACGGTTATTATTTTTTGCTACCAGAAATAACGGTAGGCCTAAAGCAAAAAAAAAATATTCAATTAGATTTTTACTTTAACACATTGCGTGGCAATATTTAAAAACGTATATTTAAAAAAACACTTTAAAAGATTGATAATCTTTGATCAAGTGATATGTTTTTAAAGTCACTTTTGCCCATCAAGGCTGCTTTTATTTTATAAAAACACATAGAAAAAACTGTTATGTTGTGACATAGTATTCCAAATCTAAATAACCAGTTTCAAATATTAATATACTTGAAAAGATTAGTGTGACTAAGCGGAATTTTCTACTACTTTAACAAAAAAATACAACACTTAGGCCGTGTTCACACTTGGCTTCTTTTTTTTTAACTGCCAGCATCTGTTTTACATTATAACTCTATAGAGTAAACCGTCTTTTCAAAAAAGCCCTGAGCCGCCACCGCCGGCGTCTTTTTCTGCAGCTCAGAGTGTCTTTTTTTTTCTGAAGAAAACGCCCTACGTCAAGCGCTTTTTTGACAGCTGACCAATGACAAGCGAGACTCTTCTACGAGTCCCGGCTCGCAGACATTTCCCGATCCCGTCCCTCGCTCTCGCTCTTACACTTCGATTTCTGTCTAGATACTGTCCTATCAAATAAAAGGCAAAAATGTCAAAAAAGAAAAGAGCCAGCTTCTTTTCAAAAAGTTCAACTTTTTTCAACTTAAAAAAACGCTCTGAGCTGCAAAAAAAGACGCCGGCGGTGGCGTTTAAAAAAAGCTCTAGGGCTTTTTTGAAAAGACGGTTTACTCCATAGGATTAGAATGTAAAACAGACGCTGGCAGTTTGAAAAAGGACGGCAAGTGTGAACACGGCCATAGGCTACTGTTGCAGCTGTTGTTATCGCAACTAAAAGACGCCCTTTGCTGCAACGCTTCCAGATTTTTTTGTAACTAAAAAAACGCCCTTGTCAACTTTTTCTTGTCAAAAAAGACACCAAGCGCCCTAACTTACTACAGGTAAAATTTTGCCAATATCTGCCTAACGGTATGTGCAGTACACAAATATATATTGTTTTTAGAAACCATAGTAATTCACCAAAGGTTGTTTTTTTTTATGTTCCACAGGTTGTAGTACACTGCTAGTTACAAAACTGACTGACTTCATTTAAAATTTTGCCAAAATCTCCCTTAGTATGTTTTATTCACGAATATATGTATATACATTATATATGTATATACATTATATATATATATATATATATATATATATATATATATATATATATATATATATATATATATATATATATACAACACATAATTTCCAGTGTTAAATAGGACAGTACTGTATCAATAATGCAAAAGAACAACAGTTACAGTTTGTTCATCGCTAATTCAGTGATCTCACCATCCATCTGTTTACAGTTTATGTTCAGAGATAATGAGACTGATATCTAGCAGTCAGGGTTTAAACTCAAAAGAAAGCACTGCAATGAATATTGGTTGTAAACAAATAATTAAAAATGTCTCTACATCGATTTTGAGAATCAATATGGTATCGCAAAAACGTAATATCACAGTACCTTTCTCCCCTCTAGTAACGGCCCTGTCATATAACATTTGGAAAATTCACCAGGTCTGGAGGAAAATTAGAGTTGTGAATTTAATTACTGCTCAAACTAAATATTGAGTTTGGTTCTACACCTGCTTTCAAATAGCACCTGTGTGTATTTATTTACTTATTTTTGACTTTTTCTTCATGTCCAGCAGCAGTGAGTCTGTGAAGGACGATGGCATCTGATGAACAGCATTGTGCCACACCAGACGAGCAGGAAGAAGAAAAACTGAAACACAAGGAAGGTAATAAAAGCAAAGAATACATATAGTGGCAGAAGAAAAACATTGGGTTCCATTCATAGGTCACACTCCAGTATTCCCCAACGATGCCTAACGCGCCTTAGTGAACTTAATACAGTGATATAAGGCCTCGGGTCTCAGAAAACGCTTTTTTGATGATTATGAAAACTATACCAGCAAGCAAATGAGATCAGATGAATGCAACACAAAGCATTTTCTTTATAATTGCTTGCCCCTATCACTGATCTATAGAGTAGGCAGTTCACTTTATATTGACATAAAAGTGGAGGTGTATTGTTGCTGCAAATTTAAACCAGAGAAAGCATTGGCGTGCTATTGCACCCAAGGGACCGTCTGACAATTTCACCAACTGGGTTAAAACGTCCAGTGTGTTTTCATTTAAATGACTTTTAACATTTAAAATAGCACACTTTCAAATTGTATGTTTCTCCTATGGTAAGTCAGTCTAGTCACTAGGAATGTACTAAAGCCTTTGATGCACAAAAAGATTTTTTAATGTTCCACCGTAATTTCCTAAGAATAAACATATACTGCATGTACAGTGAGGAAGATATTGGCAAATTTCAGCTGTAGTAAGTCAGTCTGTTACTAGTAACACAACATTTGGAACATGAAAACCCCATTTTGGTGATTACTATTTTTTCTTAAAAAGAAATATTTGTGTAGTGTACATACTTAGGGAAAGTATTGTCTATGGCGAGTTATTGGCTTGTGCCACCTGCTAGTGATCATGCATCTGTGCCCTACTGCTATTCCTGCAGCTCCCAGATGTGAAATTTGCCTGTCAAAATACACCGTATTTTTAAACAGATTGAACAAGTAAGCAAATCTAGTGTGTGAAACATTTTGACTTAAAATATTGACAGCTTAAAAGGAGTAGTTCACTTTCATAACAACAATGCACAGATAATGTAGTCACCCCTTGTCATCCAAGATGTTCATGTCTTTCTTTCCTCAGTCGTAAAGAAATGATATTTTTAGAGTAAAACATTTCAGGATTTCTCTCTTTATAATGGATATGGATGGAGCCCCGAAGCTTGAACTTCCGAAATGCAGCTTAAATGCAACTTCAAAAGACTCTAAACGATCCCAGTCGAGGAGGAAGGGAAACCATCCGTTATTTTCAAAACAAATTGACAATTTATCTACTTTTTAACTTCAAATGCTCATCTTATCTCTTCTCTGTGATGCTCATGCGTAGTCCGTGATCAGGGTCAAGACAGTTAGGGGATGTCGAAAAACTCCCATCTCGTTTTCTTCCCTAACTTCTAAATAGCCTTAGATGGCTGCAAAAGTACCGACATAGTGTTCACAAAGTAAATGAAAAGAAGCTTAAATGCCCTTTACAAAAAAGGTAAAACAGCATTGTAGGACGATTTTGACGTTGAAGACATAAATGAGATGGGAGTTTTGGACATCCCCTAACTGTACTGACCCGGACCACAGACCACATACGCATGAGCATCGCAGAGACCAGACAAGATGAGCATTTGAGGTTAAAATGTATATAAATTGTAAATTGTTTTGAAAATAACTGATTGTTTCACCAGATATTTTTCAACAGATTCTTCCTCGGCTGGGATCATTTAGAGCCTTTTGAAGCTGCATTTAAACTGCATTTCGGAAGTTCAAACTTCGGGGCGCCATCCATATCCATTACAAAGAGAGACATCCAGAAATGTTTTCCTCAAAAAAACTTAATTTCTTTGCGACTGAGGAAAGAAATTAATAAATAGTAATCTTTGTCTTATTCCAGTCCAGATGAGCAGCAGTGTTGATCTGAATGCTAAGATGGGAGCAACTGTATATACTCCTATACTCACTGGAAACACCATCACAGGCCCAGTGACCTTCAACTGCAGGATAGGAAACGGTATCAGTATAACTGTGCTAACTGAGACACAGTGTGTATTGACAGTCAACTAATAGCATATTAATGCTCAGGGGTGTGAACACTACTCCTGATGAATTTCTTTTTATAGCTTTATTGCTGTTGATAGATGACAGTTTTTTGTCTCCTTTTTTACATCTCTGTTTTGCTCTCTCCTCACAGAACCACAAAAAACCTCAGAGACAGAGTCAGCAGAGAAACACACAGTAGAACAAGGTTGAATATTTGCATTCTTTCATGCTGCACAAACACATTTTGTTGGATCAGTGTAGTTCCCTTATTGCTTTCATTGACTAAACATGTTCAGTCTGCCTTTGTCAGATTGTGCAGAGTTTGGGGACATAATCTTGTGGTTCTCATGGTGCAGCGTGAGCTCCCCTATCAGAAAGTTTACATTTTTGACACCAGTCCATTATTCATGACATCTAAACATTACTAAAATGCAGTTAATATTACAATTCATAATTTTAATTATCATCAGAATTTAGTTTGAATGTATGGCCAGTATATCTTAAAGGTGCCATAGAATGGAAAACTGTATTTCCCTATCAGTCGGTTTCTGCGACGTCTCGTCGAGACCGACGAATTGGGTTCTCGCCTAGAGAGACCAATCTACTTTGTGTGTATACAAACGAGCCAATGAATATTGGCATGCATGATTGCAGCCAGCTGCAGCTGATCACAGAGTGAGCATATAATGCGCAGCAGGTGCATTGCATAGACAAGCCTTCGCTTCGGAGCTGGACCAGTCTCTCATACAGACGAGTCATCGAAGCTGTTTTCAACATCTCTTTTTTCTTTTGTGTTGGTGGCACGGCGCTTCAGCGGCGGTGGTCTTCCGTGTCGAGTGGAGCACACAGCTGGTTTGCACCACCCGCCTTCTGTGTTGCTGCGGCCATCTCCCCTGTGCGCTTCAGCACTAAAAGAGCAAATTTCCACTGAAAGAGTGAATTTCAAAAAAGAGCTCCACGGGTGAACGTCTTTATAAAGACGAGTCATTTACATCATGTCTTTTTCCCCGTGTGTTTCTGGATGCGGCTGTTACCTGGCGCCAGGTGATGGCCATGATCGCTGGGCAATCAACACGCTGAGGCGGCGTTCGTGGATGAGTCATGCTCTCATTGTGGGAGGATGACCATCACAGAGTTGTGGACCAGACTCCGCTTCCTTCAAAGGGGCGGGGTTCCAGTCCCGCTGCCCAGATCAAAGGTTCCTCCCGGCAAACGCCGAGGAGGCGTGACATCTGGAAGCAGGGGGCTGTCCGGTTTGACGGTGACGGTGAGGAATCCCTCGCCGCCGGCGGGGGTTCCTCTTTCCACCGACGCTCTGTTGCCACTGGAGCTGCCGGAAGAGCGGGCTGGGCCTCTTCAAGGGGTACCGCCCTTTACTTTTGGTGCTCCCCCCGACGATCAGATGTCAGTCGCGGCATCGGAGGGAGAGCCAGACCTCTCTGGGGAGGATGACGGCACACTGTCGTCCACTGGGCGGTCAGCAGTGCCGGATACCGACCCGGAGATGATGGCTATGCTTGCCCGGGCCGCCGAGAGGGTAGGGCTTGAATGGAATCCTCCATCACGTCCCGAGCCCTCCCGGTTGGATGATTGGTATCTCGGGGTGGCCCGCGCTAGTTCCAGCGTCCCACCCCAGTGCCTTTCTTCCCGGAAGTGCATGAGGAGCTCACTTCGACGTGGAAGGCACCTTTTACTGCCCGAAACCATTCAAGTGGGACCTCCTCCCTCACCACCCTTGATGGCGGACCAGCGCGGGGCTATACGGGCGTCCTGCCGGTGGAGCATGCGTTCGCGATGCAGGTGCCTATTCGGCCTGTTGCGCCGCTGGTTTCGCCTTGCACGCTATGGCGTTGCTACAGGTTCATAAGGCTCAGGCACTGGAGGGACCTGTACGAGGGTGGTCACGACCCGGAAGTTCTCCGTGAACTTAGGATCGCCACGGACCTCGCGCTACGTGCGACGAAGGTGACCGCACGGTCTCTGGGTCATGCCATGTCCACCATGGTGGTCCAGGAACGCCATCTCTGGCTGTGTCTGGCAGATATGAGGGATTCTGAGAAAACCAGGTTCCTCGACGCTCCGGTGTCCCAGACCGGCCTCTTCTGCGACGCAGTGGAGAGCTTCGCCCAGCAGTTCTCCGCTGCCAAGAAGCAGACTGAGGCCATCAGTCACATCTTGCCCCGGCGTGCAGCTGCTGCCTCCACCCATCCGTCGGCGGCACCTCAGTCTGCTCGTCGCCGAGGGCGGTCCGCTCCACAGCAGCCATCGCAGCAGCCTTCACAACGGCGCCGTGGAGCCGGTCGTCGAGCAGCCGCCCAGCCCGTCCAGGCCCCCAAAAAGACAACTAGGAAGCGCAAGAGCAAGAAACCCTGAGACGGGCGACCCAGAGATGTAGGATGCTGCTCTTCGGGGGATGATGACCGCACCACTCACCTCCTCCACGGAGGAGGGCCGGGCGGAGAATCTTTTGTTTGGTTTTTTCCCCGCCGCCGACCGTCAGGTCGGTGGTACCCAAATACTCGACAAAAGAGACAATTTCTCTATCTCTGGGTCCCCACGGGGGCCCACGGGGAGTGCGTGGGTCACCCCAGCGCCTCACCCGTCCCCCCCCTCGACAGTGAGCGACAATGGGCGGTTCGAGAGCACTGCAAGACGGACTACTCAAGCACCATCGGCTCCTGCGCAGGTAAGCGTCTCGCACACACAAAAACACACAGACGCTGTGACCCCGCCTCGGAACGGCAAAGAGACGCCCGGGTAGGGTCCCTGCGCCCCCTATCGCTGCTCCCCTGCGGGTACGTCGGTGGTCCCCTTGGTGCCGCTTGTACATTATCTGGGAGCCTGGAAAGAGCTTCCCAGCCCATCTTGCTGGCTCCTCCTGACCATCAGACTTGGCTACGCGATTCAGTTCGCCCGGCGCCCTCCCAAATTCAGAGGTGTTCATTTCACCTCAGTCAGGGCCGCAGATGCTTCCATCCTGTGTGCAGAAATCGCTACCTTACTGGCGAAGGAAGCGATTCAGCCGGTCCCTCCAGCCGATATGAGGTTGAGCTTCTACAGCCCGTACTTCATAGTACTCAAGAAAAGCGGCGGGTTACGATCGATCTTGGATCTGCACGTCTTGAACCGGGCCCTTCACAAGCTACCGTTCAAGATGCTTACACAGAAGCACATCTTCAGATGTGTCCGTCCCCAAGATTGGTTTGCAGTGATCGACCTGAAGGACGCGTACTTTCATGTCTCAATCCTTCCGCGCCACAGACCCTTTCTGCGGTTCGCAAGGCAGAGCATATCAGTACACAGTCCTGCCCTTCGGGCTGTCCCTCTCCCCCCGTGTCTTCACGAAAGTCGCGGAGGCGGCCCTCGTTCCCCTCAGAGAACAGGGCATTCGCATTCTCAACTACCTCGACGACCGGCTCATCCTAGCTCAGTCTCGGGACTAACCTTGCGAACACAGGGACTTGGTGCTCACACACCTCAGCCGGTTGGGTCTTCAGGTTAACTGGGAAAAGAGCAAACTCTCCAATGCAGAGGATCTCTTTTCTCGATATGGAACTGGACTCGGTCAGCCAGACAGCACGCCTTACGCAGGAACGTGCTCAGTCAGTGTTGAACTGCCTAGATACATTCAAGAGCAGGATGGCGGTCCCACTGAAACAATTTCAGAGGCTCCTGGGGCATATGGCAGCAGCAGCGGCAGTTACACCGCTAGGGCTGCTCCATATGTGACCGCTTCAACACTGGCTTCATGGCCGAGTCCCGAGGAGAGCGTGGCTACGCGGTACTTACTGGGTTCAGATAACACCGGCTTGCCGCCAGACCTTCATCCCATGGTCAGACCTCTCATTCCTACGGGCTGGAGTACCCAGGGAACAGGTCTCCAGGCATGCTTTGATACACACGGATGCCTCCACCACCGGTTGGGGAGCCACGTACGACGGACAGGCAGTTTCGGGGGTTTGGACGGGCCCCCAGCTAACTTGGCACATCAACTGCCTCGAGTTGCTTGCAGTACGTCTCGCCCTGCTCCGACTCAAGGGGCACCTACGGGGCAAGCACGTGCTGGTCCGTACGGACAACATTGCGACCGTTGCGTACATCGACCGACAAGGTGGTCTACGCTCCCGTCGCATGTCGCAACTCGCCCGTCATCTCCTCCTGTGGAGTCAGAAGCATCTGAGGTCGCTTCGTGCCATTCACATTCCCGGGTCGCTCAACCGTGCGGCCAACGAGCTCTCACGAGCTGCGCTTCCCGGAGAGTGGAGACTCCACCCCCAGTCGGTCCAGCTGATTTGGAGACGCTTCGGCGAGGCTCAGATAGACCTGTTCGCCTCCCAGGAGATGTCCCACTGCCAGCTCTTCTTCTTCCTGACTGAAGGAACACTCGGCACGGACGCGCTGGCCTGCAGCTGGCTACGGGGCCTTCGCAAATATGCGTTTCCCCCAGTGAGCCTTCTTGCACAGACACTGGTCTGGATCTACTGACTCAGAGACGGGGCCCTATGGCACCCGCGTCCAGACCTATGGAAACTACATGTCTGGTCCCTGGACGGGACGCGGAGGTTCTAAGTGACCTACCCCAAGGGGTAGTTGACACTATTAATTCGGCGCGAGCGCAGTCTGCAAGACATGCCTACGCCCTAAAATGGAACCCGTTCGTTGATTGGTGTTCCTCCCATGGAGAGGACCCCCAAAGATGCCCGATCAGAGCTGTGCTTTCCTTTTTGCAGCAAGGGTTGGAGCGTAGGCTGTCCCCCTCACCCCTTAAAGTCTATGTGGCTGCTATTTCCGCTAACCATGACCTCATAGAGGGAAGGTCGGTAGGGAAGCACGACCTGGTCACCAGGTTTCTTAGGGGTGCCAGAAGGTTAAATCCTACTAGGCCCCCCTCTGTGCCCTCTTGGGACCTGTCTCTAGTGCTTACAGCAATACAGCAGGCTCCCTTTGAGCCTTTGCAAACAGTAGAGCTGAAGTTTCTTTCAATGAAAACTCTGCTCCTGCTTGCATTGGCCTCCATCAAGAGGGTAGGAGACCTGCACGCATTTTCGGTCGACGAATCGTGCCTAGAGTTTTGCCCTGGCGGATTCCCAGGTAACACTGAGGCCCCGGCCTGGTTATGTGCCCAAGGTTCCCACTACTCCCTTTAGAGACCAAGTGGTGAACTTGCAAGCGCTGCCCTTGGAGGAGGCAGACCCAGCCCTGGCTTTGCTCTGTCCTGTCCGAGCACTAAGATGCTACGTTGACCGGACACAAAGCTTCAGGACCTCAGACCAGCTCTTTGTGTGTCATGGAGGCAGGCAGAAGGGGAATGCCGTCTCCAAGCAGAGGATGGCCCACTGGATAGTGGATGCCATTACCCTGGCCTATCAGGTTCAGGGTGTGCCCTGCCCCCTCAGGCTGAGAGCACACTCAACTAGAAGTGTTGCATCCTCCTGGGCATTGGCTCGTGGCGCCTCGCTGAATGACATTTGTAGAGCGGCGGGCTGGGCGACCCCTAACACATTCACGAGGCTCTATTATAGCCTTTGGGTAGATACAGTCTCCTCCTGTGTTCTCACCTCAAACGGGTAGAGGCGCAAAGAGGCCTTGGGTCGGCTTGCTATATTGCTCCAGAGTAACCCGAGAGTAGCTCTGTTGAGCTCCTCCGCTGAGCTGACAGCCGACGTAGCGGAACGTCAGGCGTCAGGCCCTCATTCGATGAATCCTTCAGAACCGGTAGAGGGCTAGGCTCTATGTAGAGACTTAACTGCATCTCTTACGATTCTCCACATTGCACCCTAGAAGGCTGTGTGTTTCCCCGGTAGATTCTCTACCAGTATACGAGGGTTCAATCACCTCCAATCTTCCATATATCCTGAATTGAGTTATATGTGTATTGCTCCGAACCTCCTATCAGAAGGACGTGAGCTCCGCATATTCCCAGTGCTCCAGCTTCACTGAAGTAGGTGGTGCTATGTTATACGGTGACTGGCTCTTCTTGACTCGAGCCCCTGGCCAAAGCCAGTAACAGGAACCAGGAGGCCCCGCTCAGGACACTGGAAGGGGCAGCAGCCACGGCGCTTTGTTAGGCCTGTCCCAGCTCTTCAGCGAAACCTTGTCTATGCAATGCACCTGCTGCGCGTTAAATGCTCATGCTGTGATCAGCTGCAGCTGGCTGCAATCATGCATGCCAATATTCATTGGCTCGTTTGTATACACACAAAGTAGATTGGTCTCTCTAGGCGAGATCCCAATTCGACGAGACGTCTCCGTTCCCTCCTTCAGGGAACGAGGGTTACAATATGTAACCGAGACGTTACCTTGTGTTTACCTTGAAGGTAAATACCTGATTACCTGATATGACTGCCTAATTCCATGAGGTCTCTATATTTATGATAACTGTAGTAAATAAAATGCAACTTTATACTGTAATTTAATTTAAAAAGGTTACAGCAATGTTGTTCATTCTGATGTGAAAACTTTGTTGTGTTTCTTCTTAAAATTAATTTTTTGCACAATGTTTTATTCACTTTTTATACCAGAGGATTTAATACTGAAAAAATTCTTGGAAACTCACAAATCCAACTGGAAGAAGAAAGCAGAAGATGAAGCACATATAAAGGATGTTTACACAGAACTCCTCATCACTGAGGGAGATATGCAAGATGTCAATCACGAACATGAGATTTTGGAGATTGATAATGCTTTCAAGAACAAACAAACACAAGAGAAACCAATCAAATGCAATGATATATTTACTGAACTGAAGAAAAGACATCTCAAAAAGACTGTTCTGACGAAGGGCATCGCTGGCATTGGAAAAACTGTTGCTGTGCACAAGTTCATCCTGGACTGGGCTGAAGGAAAAGCCAATCAGGATATAGACTGCATGTTCCTGCTTCCATTCCGACAGATTAACCTAATGACAAATGAAGATTTCAGTCTACACGAGCTTCTGCTGGAATTTTATCCTGAACTGAAGAACCTGGAAAAGTCAAATTTATATAGAAAATGCAAGCTAGCATTTATATTTGATGGACTTGATGAGAGTCGCCTGCCTTTGGATTTTAAAAGTAGACCAATAAGCATTGTTGAGAAAAGATCATCTGTAGATGTGCTGTTTACAAATCTGGTCAAAGGGACTCTGCTTCCATCAGCTCTTGTCTGGGTGACATCACGACCAGCAGCAGCCAATCAGATTCCTCGTTCATGTGTAGGTTTGTTCACTGAGGTGCGAGGATTCAATGATGAACAGAAGGAGGACTATTTCAGAAAGACAATCAAAGATGAGACTGTGGCCTTCAGAATCATCTCACACATTAGGAAGTCTCGTAGTCTCTACATCATGTGCCATATTCCTGTGTTCTGCTGGATCACTGCCACAGTACTTCAGCATATTCTCACTGAAACCAATGCAGAGAACATCAGCACAACACTCACTGAAATGTACATCCACTTCCTGCTGATACAGATGGGTATGAAGAGCCAGAAGTACGATAAACAAGAAGAACAACAACGTACCAAGCTCCTGGAATCAAATAAAGAAATGATTAGGAAATTAGCCAAGCTAGCATTTGAACAGCTGAAGCAAGAACACATTGTGTTTTATGAGAAAGATCTGGAAGCATGTGGTATTAATGTGAGTAAAGACGCTGAGTTCACAGGAATGATCGCTGAGATCTTTAAGAAGGAATATGGCCTTTATAAGACAAAGGTTTTCAGTTTTGTGCATTTGAGTGTTCAAGAGTTTCTCGCTGCAGTGCATGTGTTCCTCTGCTACCTGGAGGGCAACAAGGAAGAGCTTAAGTTTTTCCTTGAATATTCAAAAATTATGTACGTAGAGAAAATCTATAAAATGATTTATAGAAAAGTCACATTTCATGACTTAATAAAGAAGGCCACTGATAAAGCAATGCAGAGTAAGAGAGGACACCTAGACCTGTTCCTGCGGTTTCTGATGGGAATTTCACTGGAATCCAGTCAAAATTTGCTCAAAGGCCTGATCAAACACACTCAAGACACCACAGAGAGCATCAGACAAATAACTGAATACATTAAACAAGTACAAAACGAGAATATCTCAGATGAAGCTTTAGTCAACCTATTCTACTGCTTACTTGAGCTCAAAGATCATTCATTATTTGAGGAAATCCAGAGTTACCTCAGTTCAGGTGCACATCCAGGAATAAAACTCACCTCTTCAATGTGCACACTGCTGAACTATGTACTGCTGATGTCAGAGAAGGTTCTGGATGAGTTCAACCCAAAGAGGTTCACGTCATCACAAGCTGGCTATGAGAGACTCATTCCGGCTGTGAGATGCTGCAAAAAAGCCATGTAAGTAAATTCACTGACTGCTGTTTAATCAGTCATTTTATTCTACATTATTATATTCAATGTGATTGGCAAAATACTGCATGAAATATCTTGCTGTCCTGATTATGAAAAGTACTCTCTTTTTGTTTTTTACTTTGAAAATGATGACTTATACATTTATTGCAATTCAACTAAGAGTAATGCTAAATGATATTTACTCCAAACAAAAACTTACAAACAAAATGAATTGGTCAAAATTGTACAGTAAATTTGTAATTGTGAAAATTGGAAAGTAATTTTTTTTTACTCATGAGCAATATTTAGACGTAAGTACTAAACTGAATACAGTGCACAGCATAAATGAGTACACCCCCTTTGAAATAAATTCAGCAATTACTCTTTACTTAGATAATTGTTAGGGTTCTTTGGAGATAGAATGTTCTTACAAGCCTGTCTGATCAATTACCAAATAACAATGTCAAAAATATAGCTGCAAGCAGCAATTATGGGGCCAAGCACTCAAAGGGGAAAATGAGGAGCTAAGGATGGCAGGAACAGCTGCAACAATAAGTAAAAAGAAGCCATTTTAGGATGATTTTAGTCAAAACGACAGAAAAATGATGTAGAACGCCTACTGATATGATTTAATGGCTTATTAGGTTTGACCAACAGGTGGCGCTGTTATCAAATCGATGTGGTGTGTTTAGTGTGAGGTGACAAACGTGCACACAAAGTTTGGTGTCATTATGTCAAAGTTTTCCAAAGATATAGCCTTAGAGTCATTTTCACATCAAGCCTAAAATTTATAGAGGCGCTGTACGAAAACGGTTTCATCTATCAACATGAAATCCATAACTTTTTGTCAGCACAGTCTGAAGATGATCTGACTCGATTTTGGTGAAAATCGGACGAACGGTCTAGGACTAGTTCGAAAAAGGAGGTTTCAACATAGATCAAAATGGCGGACAGGAAGTTTGGCCAACTGTGGCATAATTGGTATCTACGTTGTCGGCATGACCCAAGGAATATTTTGAGACCAGTTTCATTACAATAGGCTAATGCTATCTACAGTTATTAGCATTTTTGTTCATTTTAAAACTAATGGTTAATGAATGCTTCATTACTCTTGACCAATAGGTGGCGCTGCTACCAAATTTATGTGGTGTAATCAGAGTGAGGTGGTAATGCCTCATACCAAATTTGGTGCAAATATCTCAAAGTTTTGCAGAGATACAGCTTCTGATGCGCTTTGGCATCTTTCCAGCAAATTCATTGATGCGTTAAATGAAAACGGTTTTGAATATCGACACAAAATCCATAACTTTTTGTCAGCATGGTCTGAAGATGATCCGAGTCAAATTTGGTGAAAATCCGACTAACGGTCTAGGAGGAGTTCGAAAAAGTAGGTTTTCTTCATTCATTAAAATGGCTAACAGGTAGTTAGGCCAATTTTGGCATAATTGGTATCAATGTTCTCGGCCTGACCCAACCCTTACAAAAATTAACCATGGTTTTACTATAGTAAAACTGTGGTTTACCATGACCATAGTAACCGTGGTTTTTTGTTGCGGTTTTTTGGTTTTAAAAAACCATGGTTCTGATACCATGGTTTTACTATGGTTATATTGTAGTAATACTATAGTAAACTGTAGTTAACCATGACTGTAGTTACCGTGGTTTTTTGGTGCGGTTTTTTGGTTTTGAAAAACCATGGTTCTGATACCATGGTTTTACTACGGTTATATTGTAGTAATACTATAGTAAAACTGTAGTTAGCCATGACTGTAGTAACTGTGTTTTTTTGGTGCGGTTTTGGGTTTTAAAAAAAACATGGTTCTGATACCATGGTTTTGCTATGGTTATTTTGTAGTAATACTTCAGTAACCCTTGTAAAAAATCCTATAGGATTCCAGTTAGAATTTCTATCATATTTTGAAACCGTTCCTATAGGATTTTGATAGGAATAGTGTTAGGATTCTTTTTTTTTTTAGATGCTTTAAAATAAAACAGGATCCCATTAAAATCCTGTAGAAATTATCCTACAGAATATTTATGTCTTTTCCCATAAGAAAATCATATATGACAATTCCTATTCCAATAACAATCCAGTACAAGTTTCTTATCTTATCCTTTAGGATTCTTTGATAAGCAACATACAATGAACAACGTCTACATCAGGGTGATGTCAACAGTAAACTCAAAGTACTTTTTGTTAGCAAAACAAGAACAGTGGAAAAGTGCACCTTCAGATAAAAGTTTCCATAAAGACATGAACAAGCATCCAATTAGATCCCATAAAAAATCCTTAAGGACTGATCCTACAGAATATTTATGTCTTAAAAGAATAATCCTATAGAAATGGTTCCAAAATATGATAGAAATTCCAATAAGAATCCTGTACAAAATTCTTATTGGAATCCTTTAGGATTTTTTGACAAGACATAAATGTTCTGTCGGATGGTTTCTATGGGATCAAATTGGATGCCTGTTCATGTCCTTTTTTCCCCTTTTTGTAATCTAAAGTGCACTTTTCCACTGTTTTTATTTTACTAACAAATAGTACTTGCAGTTTGTCGTTTACATCACCTTGATGCAGCACACAGCTTTAGCACACACACACACACCACACACACACACAGAGAGAGAGAGAGAGGGAGAGAGAGAGAGTATGTAACACTTGTCCTTCAATGCAAATACTACACTGGAGCAGTTCTAGCCTTGAGTAAGGGAGGTAGATATAAAACTTAGAGGACACCAGAAGTTGGAAAGAAAAATAAATCTTTACTGTGACAATAAATAAATTACATAACCAAAAAGAAAAGTACACATTGTAATCACACATTGGTGGATGGAGTTAGTGTAAATAGCCTCTGCCAACAACGTGTGCTATTTGCACTTAAAGTATAGTGACGCTACAAAGCCGTAAAGCACAACATTAATTAAAACAGCTACAAATGGTGGCGGAATAGTCACTACTCCAATGTTTTATACAATGACAATTAGTAGCATTTACATATAACGTTGACTATCATTAATAATATCAGTTAACGTTATACAGATTCATAGCTTTTGACACGTAGCTGCTTTGCTAATCAGCAGATACAATCAAACGCGAGTTCAACAACTCACCAAGATCACCCAAAATTGTAGGTTTAGGAGACAGACCAGATAAATGTTACTATTTCATCATTTTTGGCGTCTTTGAAATCAAATTTGAACAAGTTAAACACCGTTAATCACTCGCTGCTTTTCCTCTTCGACCGTTATTTTCAAATGATGCGCACTACAGTTGCAGGCGCGCTACATTCGTATTTCTTAAAGGGGCCGCGTCAGCACAATACCGGATATAGATTTTTTATATTTTAGACATCCATCAATTATGTTGAAGAAGAAAAAAATACCGCGCTGGTGGAAACAACACAAGACTTTCGGTTTTTACTTTCGAGACCGGCTCGGATGGCGCAGCTGGAAGAGATCATTTGCACGCAGTATGGCTGAAACTTGCCACAAAATGCCGGCAAAAATAAATAATGAATGTGTCGAGAAAGAGTAAGGACATATCTGAATTATTTATTAATAAAGTGTATTCAGAGTCAATGTCGCAAAGATCCTGACAGCAATCTCCTTTTTGGAAGCGCCTTGAGAGAGAAATTTATCTTTACGGATTACATAATAAACAAGTTTTTGTTGTCGATCTGTTTTATTTCGTTAAGTAATACTTTAAAGCTCTCTATAGATATGTTTATCATGTCTGTGAGGCTGTCACAAATACAACCTCTGTGGTTCCCTCCGATCACCACCAGCGGGAACCATCTCCCGAGTATTAACCCTTTTCGAGCTCCATTTCCCATAATCCCCGTACCTGGGACTGATCACCCTACAGGTCCCACTCATTATCATGACTATTTAAACCAGCTTCTGTCTACAGCTCTTCGCGAAGTCTTGTTCTGCCTTGCTGACATTTCTGAGCGTTTACCCCCTGTATCCTGTCTTGTTGTTTATTGATCTGGACTGTTTATCCGTTTCTGACCCATTCCTGCCTGCCCACTGACCTTGTGCTTCGTTTACTGGACTACCCCGCTATCTGCCTGCCGCCTGCCCTGATCTTCCTGCTGTTCTACGGTTACAATTTACTCTCTGCCTACGTTGTTGCATACTCTGTGTTTTGACCCACGCCTGTCTGACTATTCTCTTGGAATATTTAATAAAGCTGCACATGGATTCCAACCAGCCTGAGTCTTTGTTACAGAAGACTTCGCCGCACACAGAACCAGCGGCTTTCCAGCAACTCTCCACAGAGTTAAGTGCTCAAGCCTCTGTTTTAGCAGTACACCAACAACAGCTCGTTCGTCTCACCTCGTTCACGGAGGAGCTGGGCAAAACGCTTCAAGCCATCCACCCGTTACTAGCTGAACGCAGTGTCCCTCCACCCAGCCAGCCACCATCAGCCGCCTTTTCTTCCTCACCGATCACCGCTGCCAGTCCACGCTTGGCGTTTCCCGAGAAGTTTGATGGGTCGCCCACCAAATGTAGGGGTTTCTTACTTCAATGCAATATGTTTGTTAAACAACAACCATTACCATACCCCACTGAGGACAGTCGCATAGCGTTTGTTTGCTCTTTGCTCACGGGAAAGGCTTTGGATTGGGCGACCGCAGTTTGGTGTGAGGATTCCGCTATGTTTCCCTCCTTCACTAACTTTCTGCAACGCTTCAGGGAGGTGTTTGAACATCCGACGGGCGGCAAAGAGGTTGGTGAACAGCTGTTAGCACTTCGACAGGGAAAGAACTCTGTCGCCGAATATGCTCTAACGTTCCGGACACTCGCTGCTCAGACTGGCTGGCAAGAATCTCCTCTTAAACTTCTGCTTCGTAAGGGATTGAACTCCGATCTGCAATCCGAACTGGCATGTCGGGATGAGGATAAAATTCTGGATCAATTCATTGAGCTGGCCATACGGGTGGATAAAGTGGTGAGAGTTCGACGTCCCTTCCGTCAGTTTAATCCCACTATTGTACAGACGTCTGAGACCGAACCCATGCAGATCAGAGTTACACAAGTTACTCATCTCAGCACGGAAGAGAGAGAGAAGAGAGAGTCTCTATTGCGGTCTTCCGGGCCACATGAGATCCAACTGTCCCACTCGACCCTCACGCAGATCCACTATGGTGAGTGAATCTACCATTCAATCTACCAGTTTTGAAATACCTGTGTCAGTTAAAAGTAGTGGTCTAACCATCCATACTAATGCTCTCATAGACTCAGGAGCTGCTGGTAATTTCATGGACATGTCGTTCGCAAAAACTCATCATATTCCTCTTGTTCCCTGTGAATCTCATGTGGCAGTGGCAGCATTAGATGGACGTCCGTTGGGTTCCGGTCAGATACAATTCATCACCCAGACAATCTCACTCACCATCGGAGTCCTGCACACGGAGACCATTCGCTTCTTCATTTTCCAATCTCCACACAATCCGATCATCCTGGGTCTCCCCTGGCTAGAGACACACAACCCTAGTATCTCCTGGACGGACAAAAAATTAGTCAATGGTCAGAGTTCTGCCATCAACATTGCCTGCCTCCATCACTTCAAACCACATCTCTGAAAGACCCACAATCAACGCAACTCCCAGAGGTATACCGAGACTTGGCCGAAGCCTTCAGTCAGTCCAAAGCCACTCATCTACCACCTCATCGGTCCAATGACTGTGCCATTGACTTGCTACCAGGTACTTTTCCACCCAAGGGGAGGGTGTTCCCACTATCTCAACCCGAATCAGAGGCTATGCAGGCATATATTGATGAAGAATTAACCAAGGGGTTCATTCGTTCCTCCACTTCACCAGCATCCGCAGGATTCTTCTTCGTCAAGAAGAAGGATGGGGGTCTCCGCCCATGCGTCGACTACAGAGGTCTCAATGATAATACTGTCAAGTTCCTCTACCCATTACCGCTGGTTCCAGCCGCCCTCGAGCAACTCCGCAAGGCTAAAATCTTCACTAAACTTGATCTGCGCAACGCTTACAACCTAATTCGCATCCGGGCAGGCGATGAGTGGAAGACTGCCTTCTCCACGACGACTGGGCACTATGAATACCGGGTGATGCCCTTCGGCCTGGCCAACAGTCCCTCTGTATTTCAGGCGTACATCAACGACGTGTTCCGGGACATGCTGAATCGGTATGTCATAGTCTATATTGACGATATCCTCATTTATTCTGATTCCCTGGAGGACCACCTGAGCCACGTTCGTGCTGTATTGCAACGTCTGATATCCCATCAGCTATACGCCAAAGCAGAGAAGTGTGAGTTTCATCAATCCACAATAACATTCCTGGGCTACATCATCAGTGCAGGCGGGATAGCCATGGATGATAGGAAGGTTCAGTCAGTCCTTAATTGGCCCCAACCAAGAACGTTAAAAGAGATGCAACGCTTCCTGGGATTCGCCAACTTTTACCGAAGGTTCATCCGAAATTTCAGTTCTGTTGCAGCCCCATTAACTTCCATGACCAAGAGGGGACAACAACGTCTATCTTGGACTCCTGAGGCCATCAAGGCTTTCCAGAACCTTAAGGAGAGATTTACCTCAGCCCCCATTCTGCATCATCCGGACCCGGACCGGGAATTCGTTGTGGAGGTGGATGCGTCTAGCACGGGTCTCGGCGCTGTTCTCTCGCAGCGTCATGGTGAGCCGCCCAAATTATATCCATGTGCTTTCTACTCACATAAACTCAATGCAGCCGAGCAAAACTACGATGTAGGAAACCGTGAGCTTCTGGCCATGAAGGCTGCTTTTGAGGAATGGCGTCATTGGCTAGAGGGCTCCACATTTCCCTTTTCCGTACTCACCGATCATCGAAATCTCGAATACCTCAAGTCCGCCAAAAGACTCAATTACAGACAGGCACGATGGGCTTTGTTTTTCACCCACTTCAACTTCACCGTCACCTATCGACCTGGCTCACGCAACACCAAGGCAGATGCACTTTCACGTTTACACGAACCTTCCACATCTCCCACTACCAACGAATCCATCATTCCCACGTCCATAATTCTCGCACCAGTACAATGGGATATCATGACCGAGATCGCGGAAGCACACACCAGGGAACCACCACCAGCTGAATGCCCACCGGATCGCACCTATTTTCCGCAGGCTTTACGTCCGAGAGTCCTTTAACAAGTTCATGCCTCTCTCAGCTCTGGTCATCCAGGCATCACGGCCACCGTGCAACTTCTGACCAATCGCTTCTGGTGGCCATCCCTACAGGCCGATACGATTGAGTATGTACGCAATTGCCAGATCTGCAATACTACGAAATCCTCACATCAATTACCTGCCGGCCTTCTTCAACCTCTGCCTATACCACAACGACCGTGGTCCCACATAGCCTTGGATTTCGTCACGGATCTGCCAGCCTCCAGGGGTCACACCACCATTCTCACAGTCATAGATCGATTCTCCAAATCCTGTCGCCTAATCCCTCTACCCAAACTACCCACTGCTCTAGAAACTGCTGAAACTCTCTGTGAACAGGTCTTCAGGTTCTATGGTCTTCCTGAAGACATTGTATCTGACCGGGGCCCTCAATTCACCTCCCGCGTTTTGTCTGCCCTCTGCAAGATGCTTGATGTAAACGTCAGTCTAACATCTGGATACCATCCTCAGGCCAACGGACAAACTGAACGCCTGAATCAAGAACTTATCCGCTTCCTTCGATCATATTGTCACCGCAACCAGTCTGATTGGAGCCGCTACCTGTTGTGGGCTGAGTACGCTCAAAACTCCCTTCGCAAACCTGCCACCAACCTCACACCATTCCAATGCGTGCTGGGATACCAACCACCACTCTTCCCTTGGTCTGGCGAGCCCTCCAAACTACCTGCAGTTAATGCATGGATCCAACGTTGCGAAGCAACCTGGAACGAAGCTCATGTCCATCTTCAAAGAGCTGTTCGTCGAACCAAGGAACAAGCGGACCGCCATCGACGCCCCAGTCCGGTCTACCACCCCGGCCAGTGGGTCTGGTTATCCACCCGTGACCTCCGCCTCAGACAACCCTGCAAGAAGCTCAGTCCCAGGTTCGTAGGTCCCTTTCAAATCACTAAACAAATCACACCAGTTTCATTCCGTCTATCTTTGCCTGCTGAATACCGAATCTCACCCACTTTTCATGTTTCTTTGCTCTAGCCCGCTGGTGGACAGAGAGGAGCGGAAATCCAGGAGGAGGTAGGTGACCAGAGGGCTCCCCCCATCATCATAGACGGCGAGGAGGTCTATCGTGTCCGAGAGATCCTGGACTCTCGTCGCCGGGGTAGAATTCTGCAATACCTCGTGGATTGGGAGGGGTATGGTCCCGAGGAACGCTCCTGGGTTGACGCCGTCGACATTCTGGACCCCTCACTCACCACTGACTTTCATAATGCTCATCCTGGTCGACCTGCCCCAAGGCCCAGAGGTAGACCCCGGCGACGGTTACCTCCTCGTGTCAGGAGCCACTCGCAGGGGGGGGGGCTCTGTCACAAATACAACCTCTGTGGTTCCCTCCGATCACCACCAGCGGGAACCATCTCCCGAGTATTAACCCTTTTCGAACTCCATTTCCCATAATCCCCGTACCTGGGACTGATCACCCTACAGGTGCCACTCATTATCATGACTATTTAAACCAGCTTCCGTCTACAGCTCTTCGCGAAGTCTTGTTCTGCCTTGCTGACATTTCTGAGCGTTTACCCCCTGTATCCTGTCTTGTTGTTTATTGATCTGGACTGTTTATCCATTTCTGACCCGTTTCTGCCTGCCCACTGACCTTGTGTTTTGTTTAATGGACTACCCCGCTATCTGCCTGCCGCCTGCCCTGATCTTCCTGCTGTTCTACGGTTACGATTTACTCTCTGCCTACGTTGTTGCATACTCTGTGTTTTGACCCACGCCTGTCTGACTATTCTCTTGGAATATTTAATAAAGCTGCACATGGATTCCAACCAGCCTGAGTCTTTGTTACAGAGGCATGCATTTCGCTTTATTTTTGTTAAGCACGCCTGTTCAAGAACGAGACGACAGAAAGCGCATCATTTTTGTTCCGTCAATTGCTTTGATATCACTGTGTCAGTCACCGCTCTTTCGAGAATGAACCCAGCATAACTATGCAGATGTAATTCCCAAAACATAAGAAAAATGAAAGTTTCATACAAATTCTGAATGGATTATGGCATGGAAAGTGCAAAGCTATTATCACTAAAAGTGTCACAAATCTTAGTTCATAGAGATCTCCCAAAGTTCCATTATAATCAATAAAGCTTTCTAAACTACACAATGAATCTTTTATGTACATCGCGTCTACACTTAGGCATGAGATGAACAATGCTGGATTGTTCGCCAGATCTTCAATTGCTTTGCTTTCGTTTGAGGGTATATAGCACCATCTACCCCAGTAGATCCGGGCTTAAGCTTGGCTATAACCACTCCAGTTGCAGAGGGGCTGTCGCCCAGGCTTGTACTTGTTAACTGTACCATCATCATTCTTTTTATATTTGAATCCGTCCATAGGCTCACCTTGCTCCATCTCGCCTCTAGCTCCCCAACCGCTTTCCTCACAAATAATTTGTCACACTGCGCATGTGTGAAATGCGTTAAAAAATTGACGTAATTAACAACCACAAAATAATTAACGCCGTTAAGGCGTTATTTTTGACAGCCCTAATATACAGGTCCTTTTCAAACAATTAGCATATTGTGATAAAGTTCATTATTTTCTGTAATGTACTGATAAACATTAGACTTTCATATATTTTAGATTCATTACACACATTTGAAAGTAGTTCAAGCCTTTTATTGTTTTAATATTGATTATTTTGGCATACAGCTCATGAAAACCCAAAATTCCTATCTCAAAAAATTAGCATATTTCATCCGACCAATAAAAGAAAAGTGTTTTTAATACAAAAAGAGTCAACCTTCAAATAATTATGTTCAGTTATGCACTCAATACTTGGTCGGGAATCCTTTTGCAGAAATGACTGCTTCAATGCGGCGTGGCATGGAGGCAATCAGCCTGTGGCACTGCTGAGGTGTTATGGAGGCCCAGGATGCTTCGATAGCGGCATAAGCTCATCCAGAGTGTTGGGTCTTGCGTCTCTCAACTTTCTCTTCACAATATCCCACAGATTCTCTATGGGGTCCAGGTCACGAGAGTTGGCAGGCCAATTGAGCACAGTAATACCATGGTCAGTAAACCATTTACCAGTGGTTTTGGCACTGTGAGCAGGTGCCAGGTCGTGCTGAAAAATGAAATCTTCATCTCCATAAAGCTTTTCAGCAGATGGAAGCATGAAGTGCTCCAAAATCTCCTGATAGCTAGCTGCATTGACCCTGCCCTTGATAAAACACAGTGGTCCAAAGTACTTTTTTCGGATGAAAGCAAATTTTGCATGTCATTCAGAAATCAAGGTGCCAGAGTCTGGAGGAAGACTGGGGAGAGGGAAATGCCAAAATGCCTGAAGTCCAGTGTCAAGTACCCACAGTCAGTGATGGTCTGGGGTGCCATGTCAGCTGCTGGTGTTGGTCCACTGTGGTTTATCAAGGGCAGGGTCAATGCAGCTAGCTATCAGGAGATTTTGGAGCACTTCATGCTTCCATCTGCTGAAAAGCTTTATGAAGATTTCATTTTTCAGCACGACCTGGCACCTGCTCACAGTGCCAAAACCACTGGTAAATGGTTTACTGACCATGGTATTACTGTGCTCAATTGGCCTGCCAACTCTCGTGACCTGGACCCCATAGAGAATCTGTGGGATATTGAGAAGAGAAAGTTGAGAGACGCAAGACCCAACACTCTGGATGAGCTTATGCCGCTATCGAAGCATCCTGGGCCTCCATAACACCTCAGCAGTGCCACAGGCTGATTGCCTCCATGCCACGCCGCATTGAAGCAGTCATTTCTGCAAAAGGATTCCCGACCAAGTATTGAGTGCATAACTGAACATAATTATTTGAAGTTTGACTCTTTTTGTATTAAAAACACTTTTCTTTTATTGGTCGGATGAAATATGCTAATTTTTTGAGATAGGAATTTTGGGTTTTCATGAGCTGTATGCCAAAATCATCAATATTAAAACAATAAAAGGCTTGAACTACTTTCAAATGTGTGTAATGAATCTAAAATATATGAAAGTCTAATGTTTATCAGTACATTACAGAAAATAATGAACTTTATCACAATATGCTAATTTTTTGAAAAGGACCTGTGTGTGTGTATGTGTATATATATATATAACTTTTAATATGTGGATGTATGAGTGCTGAAGTGAGGGAGTTGTGCTTTATCAATGCTGTCATCAATTCACACACACTGTGTGATGTAATACAAAATACTGCAACTGAAGATGCTACGCTTCCCTCAATCACTTCATTATTGGGCATTTTTTCAACATGACAATGAATGTATTCATTCTCATCAAGGTAAAAATCTTCCAGTGGACATGTATTTCCTCAATCTTTACACTCCTTGAGCAGCTGTGGGGGATTCTGTAGAGACAAACCGAGGAACATTCCCATCAAAAACTTTTAAGGAGGTCGTCCACCAGGAGTTAAACAGAACAGATGCAAAAAATTGTCATTAACTTGTATACTCTAGCCAAGAAGTCAGGGCAGAGGACATACTAAGTACTAAAATGTTATACATTTGCTGATTGAAATCCAGGGTGTACTCGTCTCTGCAATCCTTCATTTAAACAAAATTGGCTAATTTACTTACCTTACAGAAAATATTAGCATATATTTTGTTGTTTTTGTTAAGTATATGTTTAATACTTTTCAATTTTGCCATCTTTCCATGAATTATATAAGTGAACATTAAGAAAATACATATATTTATTCAGAGGGGGTGTACTTATTTATGCTGTGCACTGATCAATTTTCTTTTTTCTGTTTTTTTTTATTTATTTTTTGGCAGATTTGACGACTGTGGTCTTAATGAAACATGTTGTGAGACTGTGTCTTCAGCTCTCCAATCATCAAATTCCTGTCTGAGAGAACTTGACCTGAGTAACAATGATCTGCGGGATTCGGGAGTGAAGCTGCTCTTTGTTGGATTGAAGAGTCCACACTGTCAACTGAACATATTGAGGTGTGGCTTTACATTTACTCTTTCACTATTTAAACATGTATAAATATGTGTATGAGTGTTTCATAACTATGGCTAGCAGATATGTTCCTTATAAATATTGTATGAATGCATCATACTACATCCATTGCCGGGTGCAGACGGCTGTTCCGGGAGCTTGAAGAGTTTGTGTCATGGACAAGAATGAGTTTTAAACCAAACATGTCCAGGTCGCTGGTCCTAACGAAGGGAAGAGTTGTGGACCAGTTCCACCTTACCCTGGGAGAATCACAGATCCCAGTGGTGACAGAAAAGCTGGTCAAAAACTTGGGAAAAATTTTTGATAACTCCTTGAAGGACACAGCCGTTCTCGGCAAGCCAAGCGTGACCTGTCCACATTAGGAATGTGCATCTCCATAACTGAGGCCGATGTGACATGCATCTCGATGCATAGCCAACAATATGAGAGATTAAAGATACATATGAAATGGCTAGCGATGCGATACGATTCAACCCTATTACTTTCTCAATTATATTGGTGGGTAATTATATTTCATGTAAATAAAATAAAAAAATCAGTGGTACAATTTTAAAGTTAACAGGAATGGCAATTATTAATACATATATTGTATATTATGATTATTTATGAATTTGTATTTTGTTATAATACTAAAGTCACCTTTATTTTTGTTGTGCATTTAATAATTTCCACCAATATCGTATATTATTTGAACTGAACTGCGGTGCATGATGACATTACTAAATTCGATGATGAAGTGCCTTTAACTAAAAATTGTGTTCACTGTTGTCTTTTTGCATTATGAATTTTCCTATTTAATACTGTAAAGCTGCCTTGACAGTCTAAAAGCGTTATAAAAATAGGTGACTCGACTTGAATAGTATATGGTTATTCGTATATTGTAATTTATATAAGTGCATCGTGTTAATACACACCCCTTGAAATAGATAGTTAAGTCCATGTGGGGCGGTGTAGCTGCTCAGTGTGGGTTGGAGATGGAGGCAAACATTTCAATTGTCTTATGTGTGGTACCTTTTTGTGGAAGGTTTAAACAGCAATGTGCTGTTAAAACTTGTCTGCTTTACACAGACCAGTCATGTTCTGCCACAATGACTGAATCAATCAATGGCCCTGCGCCTGCTTCACATCTCTGTCACTCTGTAACACCAGTATCGTAAATCATATTGTATTGTGAGTTCATTGAATTGTTACATCCCTACCTATTGATACTTTATTAAGACACTTTTTTAACACATTTTAAGACCTCTTATTTAGAGGGCTTTGTTTTCTAACAGTTATCAGAAATTAATATAGAGGGGATGCAACACAGCGCAAACCATGATGCATAATTTATGAATCAGTCTTATAAACCAGTTCAAACAAAACAGTGCAAACTCACCTAAGTTAATGGTGAATCACATAATGGTTCAAAATGTCTTTCTTTACTGACCCTATTTTTTTGGCAATACCTGCTTTTGATATTACCAAGTAGGAGAGTTTCTTGAATATTTTTATAGTTTAGATGAGAAGGCATTTGTTTTCCTTAGGGTCATGACTGAACGTGACTGAAATAAGACCATAAAAATTTGTTCAAAAGACTTCTTCCAAAGATGAAAAATAGCCTAAATGAACTTGTTGAACTTTCTGCTTTGTTAACGGAGGTGTTGTGGGTGTTTGCATGTCTCCGGTGGATGATTACCGTATGAATAGTGTGCACTGCATGTGGATATGACCACATTACAGATAAGATCAGATTATCATTTGTCATCTAAAACTTTGTTATTTGTGTCCCTCAGATGGTTAAGATAAATTGACCTAAATTGATGTTACCTGATATATTTCTAAATTAATTTATATACAAAATAAACTTAACTGAATTAATAGTATGCAATTCTACTTTAAATTGTGAAATCTTAAAGGGATGGTTCGGAGTAGATTTGACTTCATTGCTATGCACTCCAAAGCCCATGTAAATACCCCATCCAAAGTTTTTTTTACCTTAGTCGAACATTGAGGGAGATATCAGAGTTTTTCGAATGGCTTGCTAATATGTACACGGTACATGTGATGTATCTCGTAAATTGCACCACTAAACAATGTTCGACTAAGGTAAAAAAAAAAAAACTTCGGATGGGGTATTTACATGGGCTTCGGAGTGCATAGCAATGAAGTCAAATCTACTCTGAAGCATCCCTTTAATAAATTGCCAACTCTAATAAAGATATTCTTAATGCACTCAATATATGTAAACACATGAACAACCATCATTGGCAAGTGATTCTGTATTGTAATAACCAGAAATCATTTGGTTCCTAAATTATTATTTTCGTCCCTTTTGAAAATGATATTAATTTTAAATAATTCAAAATAAAATTTAAATAATGTGCAATATGAACCCATAATGTTATGCATGTTAGAATAATGGACATTTTATTTGACAAAATGAATATTTTGCTAATTTTTTCTGTTTAGATTGGCCTCCTGTAATCTTACTGTTCAGTGCTGTGAAGAATTGTCTTCAGTTATACAATCATCAAACTCTTGTCTGAGAGAACTGGACCTGAACAACAATGACCTACAGGATTCAGGAGTGAAGCTACTCTCTGATGGACTGAAGAGCTCACACTGTCAACTGAATATACTGAGGTATTTATGAACACATTTTGTTTGATACAGTTTGCTGGGCTGAGGCTGGAAGAAGTGAAATCGCAGTGTTACACAATTGAGCATTTGTAATTATCATCTGGTTGTGTGTAGTGCAGAACTTTAGGCTGATCTTCAGTCTGTGGAGAAGTATAGTTCTCATAAGATGGAAATTTTTAATAGAACCTTTTGGCTAGCAGATGGCGTTAGGTCAGTCTTTAGGATGCATTAGCAGCAGTACATGCCCCTGGAAATGTTTTTGGAATGTCTTCATTCCTGATATTGTGTGAGGTCATGAAGGACAATCAGGTGGCTATTTCAGCACATTTTCAGGTTGTACTCTGAAACCTGATGATTCCTCCAGTGCCAGCATCTATTGCAGTTTTTTGATCCAGTTTATTTTCATGTGAGTAATAAGCTGCTTAAAGGAGAAGTTCACTTCCAGAACAAAAATTTACAGATAATTTACTCACCTCCTTGTCATCCAAGATGTTCTTGTTTTTCTTTTTTTTCAGCTGAAATGAAATTATGTTTCTTAAGGATTTTTCTCCATATAGTGAACCTCTATGGTACCCGCGAGTTTGAACTTTTAAAATGCAGTTTAAATGCAGCTTCAAAGGACTCTAAATGTTACCAGTTTATGAAAATGTTAGTTTTCTAACGTAACAATAGGTTATTTTCTAAAACAAATTTACAATGTATATACTCCATATATTAAGTCCTGTTCAAGACCTTTAGGGTATGTTGAAAAACTCCCATCTTATTTTCTCGTTCCAACTTCAAAATCATCCTACATCACAGTAGAAGTACCGACCCAGTGTTTACAAAGTAAACATGCAAAGAAGGCCAACCGCTGTTTGCAAAACAGTAAAACAGTGATGTAGGATGAGTTTGAAGTTGGAGAAGAAAATGAGATGGAAGCTTTTCGCACAACCTAACTGTACTGATCTGGATTACACAGAGTATTCATGCTCACCGCAGAGCTAGACAAGACGAGCATGTGAGATTAAAAATTAGGTAAATTCTATTTTTTTTTTTTTTTTTTTTTAGAAAATAACATCTTTACAACAGATTCTTTACAACTTAAGAAAGGCATGGACATCTTGGATGACAAGGGGCTGAGTACATTAACTGTAAATTTTTGTTCTGAAAGTGAACTTATCCTTTAAAGCTGTTGCAGGGTTTAGGTAAATTTTAGGGTTTGTGATGTCACAAATCCAGGATGAAGCTTGTTTTAGTCCCTACCAGCCATTTGTTGTAGGCCTTTGAATTCAAAATCTTTAAAATCTAATTCTGTAAAAGAAAAAGTTAAATCATAATCAAGGTGTCACACCATCTCTCCTGGAAGCCTATTGAGTTTGTTTAATAAACCCTCACTGTAATTGAACTTTACCTCGTCTTGTCCTCCAGTTTTGTGACACGAGGACTCCTTTGAAGGGCACCCTGTGAGGATGTTCAAAAGTGTTGTAAAATTAACCTGAGCTGGTATGATACTTAAAGGTGCCATTCCCTTACAGTTGATCTACTAGCATGCCGTTTAGGGAAAGATGTTTGAGGGTGTAGAGTTAGAAAAGTCTTAATATCCCCACTGAGCTATGATTTGCAGTGTGAACTGGTCGAGGCTGACTGCTTTGCTGATCCAGTGCTGCCACTGTCTTTTTGGAATTTCTCTGTTGTTGAAACTGGGTGAATGTTCTCCAAGGTCTGTATTTATCAAAAATCTAAGAATTACTCTCAAGAACACTGCTAAGAATGTACTTAAATGTAAAAAAAATTATTGGCTCAAAGCTGTGCTTAAAAATTAGTTATCAAGCATCTCAGTTGTAATTTAAGCGAAGTGTAAGCTAAATATTAAATGTCAGTCTTAAAGATGATTTACAACCCTTTGCTGTGCCACAAGCAGGATTTTATATGACTGCATTAATATAGCTGCCCACTGCTCCGGGTATGTGTTTACTGTGTGCGTGCACTTGGATGAGTAAATGCAGAGCACAAATTCCGAGTATGGGCCACCATATTTGGGTATTAATGTCTAACAAATTAATGTCTCATTTGTTTGTAGGTTGTCTGGCTGTATGGTGACAGAGGAAGGCTGTGGTTATTTGTCTTCAGCTCTGAGTTCAAACCCCTCACATCTTAGAGAGCTGGATCTGAGCTACAATCACCCAGGAGATTTAGGAGTGAAGCTGCTCTTTGAAAAACTGGAGAAACTCAAGTATGTTGAGCAGGTTTTTAGATTGTTTTATTTGTACCTGAATGTACATAATTTATATTATATACCATTGCAATCAAAACTATTCAACACCCTTGACCTGCAGGTCATTTTTATCATTTAAGGCGACTGGCAAGAGTGAAATCTTTTCTTTCTAGGCAGCATTTTGAATCAGTGCTCCATGTTTTTATTATTTCCCGTTTGGATTATTGTAACTCACTTTATGTGGGGGTTAGTCAGTCGCTACTCTCACGTCTGCAGATGGTTCAAAATGCCGCTGCGAGACTGTTAACAATCGGACATTGGTACAAACTGTTGATTTTGTCTGGCCAGAGGAGAACTGGTCCCCCGACTGAGCCTGGTTTCTCCCAAGGTTTTTTCTCCATTTCTGTCACCTGTGGAGTTTTGGTTCCTTGCCGCTGTCACCTCTGGCTTGCTTAGTTGGGGACACTTTCCAGCAATATCGTATCCTATTGTGATTACTTGATTTCCAATTGATTTTTTACAATAATGCGTTACTTACACACTATGTTGCTGTTTAAATACTGTGCAGTTGCTTTGACACAATCTGTATTGTTAAAAGCGCTATATAAATAAAGGTGACTTGACTTGACTTGACTTAACAGGAACCCGCAAAAGAGAGCATACAGATCTGGCCATTTAAAATGCGCGCGGGAAGTAAAGTGGTCTTGCGTGACGCCGGTGTATTCTGAGGGAACACAGAAAATACATTGACACAGGAAAGACATGATCAGTAGGGGGCAGTCATGTAACGCACTGAACTGAAGCGGCAGCAAACATTGCTGCAAGCTAAAAGACTCGATTGTACGGTAACCTGGAGGGGACATCTTCGGTTCACTTATGTTTGTTGTGGCCACGACATATAAACTCGTGGGAACGTCATATTACTGTATGCCGTTGCCATGAGATATTAACTCGTGGGAACGTCATATTATGTCGTGGCCACAAGATCATTTTGTCGAGGTAACGACATCCTTATGTTTAATGCATGCGTTTGTAACAAACCTGCGTGACCATAACCCAGGATTATCAGAGATAGGTTTATTAATATTTTATTTTGAGTTAAGAAATGATTATATTAATTGTTATAGAAATTAATACAATATTAAGTTATTATATTAACAATAGGCAATGCTGTATATGCGAATGCTGTCTGTGCGCGATGTAGACAGCATTCAAAAGTTTATCATGAATAAATATTACATAAAGTACTTCAAATTAAATAGCCCTGCAAGAAAAATGTTATGCATCCCACAGTCTTATCCATTAATTGATCCTCTTTTTTCCGTAATAAATGTAGCCTATTATTCGTTTATATTCATTTCCCCCTTCATTTCGATCTCTTAACATTCTGAATCTAATCTGAGGCTATTATTATTTTAATAACTGGTTAGGGCTATTTATTTTTAACGCCTGACAATTATGCCAATAAAGTTTGGACTTTTTGATTGTATTTATGCCCATGTGTGACGATAAATGAGCATGTTTTCATTTAAAAATGAAACTACGTGAATGATACATTCCTCAGTAAAACAGTTTAGTATTTATATAGTCTAGTCTATTAATTAGACGAAGCTAAATAAAATATATGTTCAATTCAACCTTTAAACTACATTCCAGTAAAAATCAGTCATATAGCATATGTCAAGCATTTACAGTATCATTTACATGAACGTTAAGTAAAGAGAGCCAAATTAAGGGGGGGAAACGAATATAAACGAAAATAAAAATGTATACAATAATAATTGTATATAAAGGCTAATAATAATAATATTAGTAATAGTAATAATAATGATAATAATATTAATACAAATACGGAATAAAGACTATCAGTTAATAGAAAGAATGTAGGCCTATTTCACTGTGTGACGATAAATTTTTTCCAAATGAAACTACGTGAATAATTCACTCTTCAATGATTGTCTATTAATTAGACCAAATAAAATACAATATATGTTAAATTTAACCTTTGAACTGCATTTCAGTAAAAAAAAAAACAGTCATAGAACACAGTATCATTAACATTCAGAATGGTATGTAAAGAGATCAAAATGAAGGTGAAAATATTGAATATAAACGAATAATACGGAAAAAAGAGGATCAGTTAATGGACAAGACTGTGGGATGCATAAAATGTTTCTTGTAAGGCTATTTAATTTGAAGTACATGTAATATTTATTCATGATACACTTGTGAATGCTGTCTACATCGCCCACAGACAGCATTGGCATATACAGCATCGCCTATATAATTATTTAATATTGTATTAATTTCTATAACAATTAATATAATAATTTCTTAACTCGAAATAAAATATTTATAAACCCATCTCTGATAATCCTGGGTTACTATGGTCACGCAGGTTTGTTTATGCATTAAACTCGTGTTTATGCATTTTTATCAGTATTATCAGTATTATTTTAAGATTTTTGATAACAGCAGATTCTCAACAACAACGTCAAAAAAGCTTATTTATTCAAGTGATCATTAATGTACATTATATTTTCATTTTACAGTTTTGCCAATGCTTAGACATTTTTAAACAACTTTATACATTGTTACATTCCAGTATGTCCACACTGATGTTTCACCACAGCCGGATGAACTTTAAACAGTCTGTTTATGTACTTGTTGCATGCCACTGCTGTAAGTTCCTCGAACCAGAATTTATTTATGGCATCAATTAAGTCAGACTTTGTAGTTGGTTTTGCTACTTTTCGAATATAATCTGTCAGAGCATTCCGCACCATTTTAATGGGATTCATGTCGTGGGATTCAACGGGAGTCGTAATGTTGAAAAATCAAGACATAGCTGTGTTATTAAAACATCCTTAAAAATGTTACATTGTTCAATGAAATTATCACTTTTAATATGCCAGTAAACTGTGGTAGATGCAATTTTTATAAAGTCCCAGATCTTCAGAAAAACTATTTGTACTGCAGTCTCTTGGGGTTGAATAAATTTGATTTCAACTGTACATTACCTAAATATACCAAACCAGGCCACAAAATGAACATCAGCGTCAAATGCGGGTAAATATTAAATGAGACAGGTGACTTTCAGTTTCACAGGCCACTCTGATAGATTCAAACCAAGGTTTGGTGTCAGTATGTTTTCTTTCTTTCCTTTTTTGAAAGAAATTAATAATTCATTCAGCAAGGATATGTTAAACTGAAAAAAAATTATAATAAAGACATTTTGAAAAAAATACTATAATTTTTTTAACTTAGAATGATTTCTGAAGGATCATGTGACTCCACTTGAGTGACGGTTAATGTAAAATCAGCTTTGCCACCACAGAAATGATATTTTAAAGTATATTTGAATGGAAAACTGGGTAACACTTTATAGTAACGTTCAGTTGTAAGTAATTTATAAGTGGTTAGTTAATGATAAAATATTGATTTACAAAACATTCATGAATGTTTAATAAATGATATGCTAACAATTTGTGTATGTTTTGTTAGTTCATTTACAAGTAATTTACAAGTAATTAGTTAATGATGAACTAATCATTTACAAAACATGACTATGCATTCATAAATGATTAATAAGTGATATGTTAGTATTTTTAACTATGTTTTGCAGATTAAGTTATAAATAATTTACAAGTGATTAGATAATGATGAACTAATATTTACAAAACATGATTATACGTTTACAAATGATTAAGTAATATGCTAACAATTTACCAATCTGTCCTAATTTATCTAAAAAAATAGCATATTATGAAATAATCAAACAGATCCTTAGTAAGTGGTTAATATATCATTTGTCACTTAAAAATAATTAAAATATCAGTCATTTACATTTTTATCCTTCTCTGAAGATCGCATCATGAATAAATCATTTACAAATCTTTCTGCATCCCCTAATCTAAAGTGTAAACAATTCATCAGTTGTAAATGTTTGACTCATTATTCAAAGGTCTTTCCCCCAGTGTGTATACCCACCTGATACACACACAACCTGGAACCAGAAGGTTTGTAAAACATTTACAACTGATGAGTAGTTTACACTTTAGATTAGGGGATGCAGAAAGCGTTGTAAATGTCTTATATACACCAGATAGTTTTAACATGTAAGAAAGATCTACAGATGATGTGTAACACATTTACAAATGATGAATTGTTTACACGTTAGAACATTTTTTTTTTTCATATCAACTTAAATTTTGGAATAACTTATTTAGATGTAAGGCTTCGAATTAATATTAAATTTAGAATAAAACCTGTTATGTAAAATATGTATTTTATATAAAATATAATAAAAATTGCACAGTGTATTTTCTTTACAGTAAATTTAAACTTCTGTAATTTGTTAATACTGCTAATATTACTAATATTACTTTTTTTCCGCTTCTGCAATAATCTGCTGATTGTTTTCTTAACAAAAAAAGTCACCTACCTTACATCTGTATTTCAAAGTGTTCATGAATTACAACAATTTAAGTTTGGATAGTGCACTTTCAAGCCTATTTTAAAAAATGGGGGGTGACAATTTTTTTTACTATTTACTAAGGATCTGTTTGATTATTTTATTATATGCTATTTTTAAGATAATTTACGACAGATTGCTAAATTGTTAGCATATTACTTAAAATAAAATTAACATATCATTTATTAATAATTTATAAACACATAGTCATGTTTTGTAAATAATTCGTTTATCATTAACTAATTACTTTTAAATTAACTTGTAACTGACTAATAAATTAATTTACAAAACATACACAAATTGTTAGCATATCACTTACTAATCATTTGTGAATGTTTTGCAAATGATTATTTCATCATTAACTAATCACTTATAAAAGACTTACAACTGAACGTTATTATAAAGTGTTACCGTTTACAGAAAAATGTAATGATAGTTGTCACGATTCAGGCAGGAACACACAAACAATGATGTAATAAAAAGTAAGAGTATTTAATAAATCCAATGGGAAACAGGCAGACACAGGAACACAAGGACGTAACATTAAAGACCGACAGCATTGAGGGGAAAACACACACACTAAATACACATACTGATTAACACACCCAGGTGAAGACAATAAGGGAGAAACCAAAACACTCAGATCTGCGGGGGGAATTGATGGGAGAAACCAACATAAAAGTCCGGGGGTGTGACAATAGTAGCATGTCTTAATCATTTAGGGATTTTAGAATCTGTCTTTACAAAAAGTCTAACTTTGGTAACACTTCAGAATACTAAGAACTACTATATACATGTTCATAATTAAAGTAAATAATGCAAAATGTATAACTAGTCCTAAAGTAAAGATCATGGTAACGTACTAGTAATGATTCAGGTATTATTGCTTACTCTTATTGACTTTTGCATTTGGACGTAGATTTATGCATTATTGAAAACTACTCTGTCAAAGGTTAGTTTGTGCGTTATGATTACAGTCAAACCAAGACACAGAGAAAGCATTTTGTGGCCAATAATCAGTTTCAACTTATAACAACAGTAACAATATATTTCAACAATAACAACTAAAACTAGCCTAAGCTGGTTGGCTGATCTTAAAAGCTGAAAATAGCTGGTTGGCCTGACCAACTAAAGTGGTTAAGTGGTCAAAACCCCTCTAAAACCAGCCAACTATACAAAGTTGGTCGAACAGCAGGGAAACTTATGAAAAATGAACATCCTTGCAATCTCATCTTTGATTTCTGGTTTCTTACAGTTTGGATCATGGAGGAGAGTTCAGGATTACAGCAGGACTACACAAATGTATGTCCAGACACACACACACACACACACACACACACACACACATGTTTGTTTTTGTGAATTGTGGGGACATTCCATAGACGTAATGGTTTTTATACTGTACAAACGATATTTGTTATCACCCTACACCTTCCCTACACCTAAACCTAGCCCTCACAGGACACTGTGCATATCTTTACATTCTCAAAAAAACGTATTCTGTATGATTTATAAGCCTTTTGAAAAGTGGGGACATGGGCAATGTCCTCATAAGTCACCCTCTCCTTGTAATACCTATGTCATACCCATGTTATTACACCAATTTGTGTCCTGATATGTCACAAAAACAAACACACACACACACACACACACACAATCTCTCTCTCTCTCACACACAGCTGTAGTGATTGTTGTTGTTATACTGTAAATGTCTCTGTTCTTGTGTTCAGATGCCTTTTTTCTCACACTGGATCTAAACACAGCCAACACTGAACTCAAACTGTCTGAGGAGAACAGAAAGGTGACACGTCTGGAAGAGAAACAGTCGTATCCTGATCATCCAGACAGATTTGATTATTGGCCTCAGGTGTTGTGTAGAGAGAGTGTGTGTGGACGCTGTTACTGGGAGATTGAGTGGAGTGGACGTGTGTTAATATCAGTGTCATATAAGAGCATCAGCAGGAAGGGAGGAGGTGAGTGTGTGTTTGGATCTAATGTTCAGTCCTGGAGTTTGATCTGCTCTCCTGACAAATACTCATTCATACACAATAACATAGAGACTGTTTTCTCTGTGAAGCCCATCATCATCAGTAGAACAGGAGTGAATGGTGTCTATAGAATAGGAGTGTTTGTGGATCATGATGCAGGAACTCTGTCCTTCTACAGCGTCTCTGACACAATGAGCCTCATCCACACAGAACACACCACATTCACTCAGCTGCTCTATCCTGGGTTTGGGTTTGATTTTTTTGGAACTGTGTTGATGACTCAGAATAGGCTGATGAGAGATTCTGCCCAAAATGTTTTGTGCTACATGGTGAATGAGTGATATGTCTCTTATTTTCTCTTCAATGCATGAATTGTATTATAGCTAAATTTCCATCACTGTAAATTTACACGAGGATGTATAATGAAATGTTTTTCTTTGCATTTTTGAAGTTTTGCCTACAGACAACATGTAGTCAGAAAGATGCCTGTTTTTGGGAATCCGCATAAATGACTAAAAACGCTGTATTATGTTATTATACACATACCTATATACTGAACATGTAATACATATGCGCACTGACCATTTTCACAAAAGTGTGCTTTTGTAGTTTACAAAGAGACAGTAACTATATTTTTTTTATTTTTCAAAAAATTAACCCTCTAAGCGCCAAAGTTGCAAAATTGCGAAAAGACCTCATACCTAATAAAATAGACTGTAGTTCCTAATATGGTGTAATTTCTCATTTTCTATTCCTTACCACTAGATAGCAGACATGTAGTACTTCGATTCGAGGCCAAAATGACATCATGTTCCTATTCAAAGTGTTGGTGGAAATTACAGAGCAAGTGAGCTAATGTGTCCTTGATGTGGAAGCAGTTCAGTTCATAGCGTCTGAGTAAATTGTGAGATTTGTGAGAGAAAATCGCTAATTTGGCTGATAAAAAGTTGTACCATGAGGATGCGTTGGAAATGTTATTTACTGATTCTGACTCTGAAGGGTAATATTTGCCCTTTTGGAAATGATGATGGAAAAGACGACGGCCTTCTAATCAGACGCGCATCTCCCAGTACATCTTTGCAGCGCAGTGGTGCCGCCATGCAAGACAAGAGAAGCAAAGTTCGCGTAACAAGCAATCATTTCGTCCCTTTGCCCTACGGTAATAGGGGTGGCAGGGGTGGATGTGGTCATAGTGTCCATAGGAGGGCTGTTGCTATAGGTAGAGGCAGCAGTATAATAATTTAGTAATTTCTTCTGTTTTATTGTTGGTTTCCTCTTTTCTGATCTTGGAATGAGGATAAAAGAAAAAAATGTGAAAATGATTTCAAACATCCATTCATTATCTATTATTTACAGAATATTACTGATTACCTTATCAAAAAGTAGGCTACTGTTCTACTTCTATATAGTATAGTGATAAATTAATTAGTAATTTTTTCCTGTTTTATTGTTGGTATTCTATTTTCTAATCATTTGTAATGAGGATAAAAAGACAAAAAAAATCAATTCATCATCTACTATTTCCTGAATACTATGAAATTCAATAATGCCACCCCATGGTGACATCATAATACGCAAATTAGATGAGTATATTTACACCCCACATAAACTTTCAGTCATGCCTAACATTTTTCTCTTTTACAGTAGATCTTTAAGACCTTTCAAGCCACAAGCTTTTGAAATCTTCATGTCAAAATCCAGCATTTAAAAAAAAAAAAAAAAAAAAAAAAAAAAACTGGCACCTAAAGGTTTTTTTTACTTTTCAAAAGTTTGTTTTCATGCTCATCAAAAGGCTGTTGTCATGTGAATGAAAAGCCAAAATGCGTGAAGTTTTTCTGTTTTTAGTTCAACAGTGTCATGTAAACACCCCATGAAACAACTCGTCAGAATAAATGTGTGTACACAACAAAAACCCCAGTGTTCAATTATTTCTGCTCAGTGTTTATATAATCAAAAAAATTTTTTTAAAAGTAACACTAAAGCAGTGTTGAAGCTGATGAGATAATGAAGTGCTTAAATGATGATTGAGACTTGAGAATTGAACACCTGCTGTCAATAAGCAGAATGGGGTGACATCCATAGAGACGTGTTTGCAAAGTTTGGAGCTAAAGACGTGAGATATGGTGCCTCCCAGATGCCGTCAGAGCGCCCTCCAGTGACCGGGCCTCCAGTGCGCCCTCCAGTGACCGCTGGGGCGGAACCAGCAGAGATTCTGGGAGACTGGGACTTGACTTAGCCTTAAAGGAACAGCTGTGGCTTGACTTGCCGTGGCAGGAACAGCTGTGACTTGACTTAGCCTTGAAGGAACAGCTGTGACTTGACTTGGCATGGCAGGAACAGCTGTGCCTTGACTTGCAAGTACGATGTCAGACACTGTAATATGCTCTGGTCCCCTCCCGGCTTATCGTGGTGACGAGATTCACAGTAGACTGTGGTCACTCCATGGCTGGATGTCAAAGTGGTGCCCGCAAAATAACATAGGTTTCATAGACAATTGGACAAGCTTTTGGGGCAGACCTGACCTGTTGAAAAGAGATGGTCTTCATCCCTCCGGATGTGGAGCATCTCTTCTATCTAGAAATATGGCACATAGTCTTAGAGTTTGCACTTGACTCACTGGGGCCCAGGTCAGGAAGCAGACAGACTGGCTAAACCGACCGTCTGCTAGCCGCCTCACGTCACAGAAATCAGTTAATTCTCAGCACATAGAGACCCTTTCACCTAGATATCACTCTATAGAGACTGTGTCTGTTCCCCGAGCTAGAAAACACAAAAAACGCCTGAATCAAATCAAGACTAACAATTTAATTGATGTTCAACAAATAAAAAATATATATAATACAGAGAAACAATTGATAAAGCTTGGCTTATTGAATATCAGGTCCCTTTCTACGAAAGCACTTTTTGTAAATGATATGATCACTGATCATAACCTAGATGTGCTCTGTTTGACAGAAACCTGGCTAAAACCAGACGATTACATTATTTTAAACGAGTCCACCCCCCAAGATTACTGTTATAAACATGAACCGCGTCTAAAAGGTAAAGGAGGAGGTGTTTCTACTATTTATAGCAGTATTCTCAATGTCTCTCAGAGAACGGGCTTCAATTATAACTCGTTTGAAGTTATGGTGCTTCATATAGCATTATCCAGAGAAACAAGTACTAATGATAAATCCCCTGTGACGTTTGTGTTAGCTACTGTATACAGGCCACCAGGGCACCATACAGACTTTATTAAAGAATTTGCTGATTTTCTATCCGAATTAGTGCTGGCCGCAGATAAAGTCTTAATAGTGGGTGATTTTAACATCCATGTTGATAATGAAAAAGATGCATTAGGAACAGCATTTATAGATATTTTGAACTCGATTGGGGTTAGACAACACGTGTCAGGTCCTACTCATTGCCGAAATCATACTCTAGATTTAATACTGTCACATGGAATTGATGTTAATGGCGTTGAAATTCTGCAGCAAAGCGATGATATCTCAGATCATTATCTAGTCTCTTGTATAATCCAGATAGCTAAAACTGTTAATTCAATTCCTTGCTACAAATACGGTAGAACCATCACTTCTACTACAAAAGACTGCTTTGTAAGTAATCTTCCTGACTTATCTGAATTCCTCAGCATATCCAATAGCTCAGAAAAACTTGATGATGTAATAGAAACTATGGACTCTCTCTTTTCTAGCACTTTAGATACAGTTGCTCCAGTGCGCCTAAAAAAGATTAAGAAAAACAGTGTAACACCGTGGTATAACGATCATACCCGCGCCCAAAAGAGAAAAGCACGAAAAATGGAACGCAGCTGGAGGAAAACAAAACTAGAGGTTTTTCGTACTGCTTGGCGTGAATGTAATTTATCTTATAGGAAAGCATTAAAAACTGCCAGATCGGATTACTTTTCATCTCTCTTAGAAGAAAACAAACATAACCCTAGGTATTTGTTCAATACTGTGGTTAAATTAACTAAAAATATTGCAGCAACAGGTTTAGACATTTCCCAAAAGCACAGCAGTAATGACTTTATGACGTACTTTACCTCCAAGATAGACACTATTAGAGATAAAATTGTAACCATACAGCCGCCCGCTACAGTATCGCATCAGATAGTGCGTTGTAGATCTCCTGAGGAACAATTCCATTCATTCTCTATTATAGGAGAGGAGGAATTGTATAAACTTGTTAAATCATCTAAACCCACAACATGTATGTTAGACCCTATTCCATCTAAGCTACTAAAGGAGGTACTTCCAGAAGTCATAGATCCTCTTCTGAATATTATTAATTCGTCACTATCATTAGGATATGTCCCCAAAACCTTCAAAATAGCTGTTATTAAGCCACTCATTAAAAAACCACAACTTGACCCCTATGAATTAATTAACTACAGACCAATTTCGAATCTCCCTTTTCTGTCAAAGATACTAGAAAAGGTAGTATCCTCACAATTATGCTCCTTCTTAGAGAAAAATGGTATCTGCGAGGATTTCCAGTCAGGTTTTAGACCATATCATAGTACTGAGACTGCTCTAATTAGAGTAACAAATGACCTGCTATTGTCAAGCGATCATGGTTGCATCTCTCTATTAGTGCTACTGGATCTTAGTGCCGCATTTGATACTATTGACCACAACATTCTTTTAAATAGACTTGAAAATTATGTAGGCATTAGTGGTAGTGCACTGGCATGGTTCAAATCGTACTTGTCTGACCGTCATCAGTTTGTGGCAATAAATGAAGAGGTATCATTTAGATCGCAAGTGCAGTATGGAGTACCTCAAGGCTCAGTGCTAGGGCCATTACTTTTTACGCTTTACATGTTACCCTTGGGAGATATCATCAGGAAACATGGTGTTAGCTTTCATTGTTACGCTGATGATACTCAGCTCTATATTTCTTCGCAGCCCGGCAAAACATATCCATTCGAAAAACTAACAGAATGCATAGCTGATATTAAAAACTGGATGGCGAATAACTTCTTACTGTTAAATTCTGAAAAAACAGAGGTATTAATTATTGGACCTAAAACCTCCACAAGTAATGACCTAAAACACAGTCTAATACTAGATGGCTGCTCTGTAAATTCGTCATCATCAGTTAGGAACCTAGGCGTCCTATTCGATAGCAATCTCTCCTTTGAGAGCCACATTTCTAGCATCTGCAAAACCGCATTTTTCCATCTTAAAAATATATCGAAATTACGACCTATGCTATCAATGTCAAATGCTGAAACATTAATTCATGCGTTCATGACCTCAAGGATAGATTATTGTAATGCTTTATTGGGTGGTTGTTCTGCACGCTTAATAAACAAACTCCAGCTGGTCCAAAATGCAGCAGCTAGAGTTCTTACTAGAACCAGAAAGTATGACCATATTAGCCCGGTTCTGTCAGCACTGCATTGGCTCCCTATTAAACATCGTATAGATTTTAAAATCTTGCTAATTACTTATAAAGCCCTCAATGGTTTAGCTCCTCAGTACTTGAACGAGCTCCTATCGTATTATAGTCCTTCACGTCCGCTGCGTTCTCAAAATTCTGGCAATTTGATAATACCTAGAATATCAAAATCAACTGCCGGCGGCAGATCATTTTCTTATCTAGCGCCTAAACTCTGGAACAATCTACCTAACACTGTTCGGGAGGCAGACACACTCTGTCAGTTTAAATCTAGATTAAAGACACATCTCTTTAACCTGGCTTACACATAAAATCATTAACACATTTCTATAATTCAAATCCGTTAAAGGATTGTTAGGCTGCATTAATTAGGTCAACCGGAACCGAAAACACCTCCCATAACACCTGATGCACTCGTTGCATCGTAAAAAGAATGGCATCTACGCTAATATTAGTCTGTTTCATTCTTATTCCGAGGTCACCGTAGCCACCAGATCCAGCCTGTATCCGGATCAGATGGTCACTCCAGTCCCCCGGATCCAGTCCGTACCCAGCTTAGATCGTGGATCACCACCTAGAGATGACTTCAATAGCCGTGGATGTCAACCAGATGAGCTCCAAGGCGGATCATCAATAAAGACCTCGCCAACCTTGACGGCCATTGGCACTACACCACAGGATCCTGATGAGTTCTCTACAATCAGACATTGGTACAAACTGTTGTTTGGTCTGGCCAGAGGAGAACTGGTCCCCCGACTGAGCCTGGTTTCTCCCAAGGTTTTTTTCTCCATTTCTGTCACCTGTGGAGTTTTGGTTCCTTGCCGCTGTCGCCTCTGGCTTGCTTAGTTGGGGACATTTTCCAGCGATATCGTATACTATTTGAACTGAACTGACGATGATATCACTGAATTCATTGATGAACTGCCTTTAACTGAAAATTGATTGTTACAATAATGCGTTACTTACACACTATTGTGCTGTTTAAATACTGTGCAGTTGCTTTGACACAATCTGTATTGTAAAAGGCGCTATATAAATAAAGGTGACTTGACTTAGCCTTGAAGGAACAGCTTTGACTTGACTTTGCCTTAAAGGAACAGCTGTGGCTTGACTTGCCGTGGCAGGAACAGCTGTGCCTTGACTTAGCCTTGAAGGAACAGCTGTGACTTGACTTGGCATGGCAGGAACAGCTGTGCCTTGACTTAGCCTTGAAGGAACAGCTGTGACTCGACTTGCCATGGCAGGAACAGCTGGGACTTAACTTATCCTTGAAGGAACAGCTGGGACATGACTTGGCGTGGCTGGAGCAGCTGGGACTTGACTTGGCATGGCAGGAACAGCTGGGACTTGACTTGGCATGGCAGGAACAGCTGTGCCTTGACTTAGCCTTGAAGGAATAGCTGTGACTTGACTTTGCGTGGCTGGAGCAGCTGTGACTTGACTTGGCGTGGCTGGAGCAGCTGTGACTTGACTTGGCGTGGCTGGAACAGCTGTGACTTGAGTTGCTGTGGTAGGAACAGCTGTGCCTTGACTTAGCCTTGAAGGAACAGCTGTGCCTTGACTTAGCCTTGAAGGAATAGCTGTGACTTGACTTTGCGTGGCTGGAGCAGCTGTGACTTGACTTGGCGTGGCTGGAGCAGCTGTGACTTGACTTGGCGGGGCTGGAACAGCTGTGACTTGACTTGGCGGGGCTGGAATAGCTGTGACTTGACTTGCCGTGGTAGGAATAGCTGTGACTTGACTTGGCATGGCAGGAACAGCTGTGACTTGACTTGCCGTGGCAGGAACAGCTGTGACTTGACTTGCCGTGGCTGGAACAGCTGTGACTTGACTTGGGCGTGGCTGGAGCAGCTGTGACTTGACTTGGCGTGGCTGGAACAGCTGTGACTTGACTTGGCGTGGCTGGAACAGCTGTGACTTGACTTGGCGTCGCTGGAACAGCTGTGACTTGACTTGGGCGTGGCTGGAGCAGCTGTGACTTGACTTGGCGTGGCTGGAACAGCTGTGACTTGACTTGGCGTGGCTGGAACAGCTGTGACTTGACTTGGTGTGGCTGGAACAGCTGTGACTTGACTTGGCATCGCTGGAACAGCTGTGACTTGACTTGGCGTGGCTGGAACAGCTGTGACTTGACTTGCCGTGGCTGGAACAGCTGTGACTTGACTTGGCGTTGCTGAAACAGCTGTGACTTGACTTGCCGTGGCTGGAACAACTGTGACTTGACTTTGCCTGACTGGAGCAGCTGTGACTTGACTTTGCCTGGCTGGAGCAGCTGTGACTTGACTTGGCGTGGCTGGAACAGCTGGGACTTGACTTGCTGTGGCAGGAGCAGCTGGGACTTGACTTGCCGTGGCAGGAGCAGCTAGGACTTGACTTGGCATGGCAGGAACAGCTGTGCCTTGACTTAGCCTTGAAGGAACAGCTGTGACTTGACTTGCCGCGGCAGGAACAGCTGGGACTTGACTTGGTATGGCAAAAAGCTGTATCTCTATTTTGACTTTTTTGCAGTCTCAGATTCCAGATTTTCAAATATTTGTATCTCAGCCAAATATTGTCCTATCCTAATAAAACATACGTCAACAGGAAGCTTATTTATTTATTTACTTCATTTTTTTTACGTTTTGTTGCAGCATTATGTTAAACTGCTTTAAATTAGTTTTTTTCCACATCAATCTACGCTCCCTACTCCAAAGAAATAGGTTTTTAACATTTGTGCAAATGAATGAGAAATAACAAACTGAAAAGATGCCGTTGCCTAAGTATTCATACCCTTTTCTGGGACACTCAGGAGCATTCATATTGCTTCTAGATGTTCCTAGACTTGGAGTGGAGTTAAACTGTGGCAAATTGATTTGAATGAGTATGATTTAGAAAGGCACACACCTCTCAGAAAAGCTCTAACAGCTGAAAATGCATATCAGAGCAAAAACCAAGATAACTGCCCGTAGAGCTCAGTGACAGACTTGCGTTAAGGCAATGATCAGGGAAGAGTTCAGACAAAAATCTGCTGCATTGAAGGTTGACAGAAGCATTATCCATAATGGAAGACGATTGGAACAACTAGGACTAGGCCTGTCGCGATAGTCGATAAATCGATTAATCGCACGATAAAAAAAAATGACCTCGATAATTTTTCCGGCCGCGATAATTTCATTTGCATACTTGTTTGCTATCCGCGACTGAATGACAACTCTCGTTTCCTTAGCGTAAGAGAAGCGAACCCTCCTGTCAGTTGCATTGTCTTTTGTGTGGGGAGGCGGCGCTTGACAGTCACATGGACTTTGTGTGGGAAGGCGGGAGTGCTTGAGGCGACTGCAGAGAAGAGCATAAAGACGAGACGCAAGTTGTGACATGGAATTTGTTTCAAAGCCAAACGCGACAGCTGCCGTGTGGGAGCACTTCGGATTCAAACCGAATGACCGTGGTGAACCACTTAACCTGAGCGAGCCGGTATGTCGCATTTGTTGTAAAACAGTATCGACTTAAACCGGTAACACAACAAACATGCACATGCACCTAAAACACAATCATCCGTTGCAGTTTTCCCAGATGGGAAAAAAAAAGCTACAACAGACGGGCCGTCTTCGTCTTCCCGACAGTGCACCATAACTGGGGCATTTAGTCGACAAACAAAGTACAAACAGGACAGTGCAAAATGGTGTGCACTCACCGACAGTGTAGTTCGTTTGATTGCTAAAGAGATGCTGCCCTTTAGTATCGTCGAAAAGCCGGCATTTCGACGAATGCTGCAAACATTTGACAGCCAGTATGAATTGCCTGGGAGAACATACGTGTCACAAACGGCACAACTGTACAACAGCATTAAAGATGACATAAAAGATTTTTTGCATATGGCTTGAGGCTTTTTGTTTGTTTGTTTACAAAGTTCCTAACAGGCAGTTTTGCCTGTTATGGAATGCATGTTGAGCCTATTGTTTAATATTTTTTGAAGTGCAATTTTGTTTACATCCATTTTATTTATTGTTTTTGGTATTTATTCAAGTGCATTTTTTGTTAACAGAGACTGAGAGTCCATTGCTTTTATTGTTTTTGGTTGTTTTGTTCATTGTTATTGTGGATATTTAAAATGTTTTCCATTTTCAGTGTTAAATAGTCTAAAAATAAACGTTTTTTTAATTTTGAAAGGCGTATGTACGTTATTATGCCATTATCATTATTCTACATGAAAATGGTCTCAGATCGACAATATTATCGTTTATCGTGATAATTTCTTGGACAATTTATCGTCCAGCAAAATTTGTTATCGTGACAGGCCTAACTAGGACTCTATAAAATGTCAAGCTGACAGAGCTGGAGAGCTGAAAAGGTGAGGCAAAGAATGGCAGATCTTTGACAAATGCAGATGTGCAAAGATGATCACATCAGAACCCAAAAGACTTGAGGCTGTAAAGCTGCTTCAACTATGGACTGAGTTAAGGGGATGAATACTTATGCAATCTACGTTTTATTTTTAGTACATTTGTCAAATGTGCAAATCTGGTTTTTGCTTTGTCATTATAATGGTGTATGGAGTGTAAACTAATGTGTAGGAAAACTAATTTAAAGCAGTTTAACATAATGCTGCAACAAAACAAAATGTGACAAAAATGAAGGGGTATGAATACTTTTGCAAGGCACTGTATATGGAAAAAAAAAATTCTAACAAAAGGTTTCTCAGCTGTTTTTTTGTAGTATTAGGTATTCTTAATAACATACTAAAAGTTTACCAAAGTTTAACCACTAGAAAGGTGTCATTTTCAAGATGGTGTCCGAAATGTGCAGGAAACCCTTAAAATATCCTAACTCCTTCATTAAGTAATCTTGGTGTCTAACCCCATGTTTTCTGGGTCTGTAAATCCGTTGGACTTGACATTCAATGTAAAAGTTATTGCACCCAAAAGTTCCTTAAATTGGTGTTGTATAACTTTGATCATAAACAACTCTGAATTAGCCCAAACAGAGGCCTGTGCATGAACCCTCTAAAATGGTCACTCTTTTCAAGCTGAATAAGGTAATACATATGTAATGCATCCTCTATAGATGTGTTTAATAAAGTATAAAGGTGGCATTACACTAAACCCAACGAAACTAAAATCACAATTCTCAGCATTTAATATTGCTTGCCTCACTGAAATCACTGCACAGTGTACACCATAAATGGCATCTCAATAAATTAGAATGTCGTGGAAAAGTTCATTTATTTCAGTAATTCAACTCATATTGTGAAACGTGTATTAAATAAATTCATTGCACACAGACTGAAGTAGTTTAAGTCTTTGGTTCTTTTAATTGTGATGATTTGGCTCACATTTAACAAAAACCCCACCAATTCACTATCTCAACAATTTAGAAAACCTAATAAGACCAATAAAAAAAAAGAAAAGAAACATTTTTTAGTGAATTGTTGGCCCTCTTGAAAGTATGTTTATTTACTGTGTATGTACTCAATACTTGGTAGGGGCTCCTTTTGCTTTAATGACTGCCTCAATTGGGCGTGTCATGGAGGTGATCAGTCTGTGGCACTGCTGAGGTGGTATGGAAGCCCGGGTTTCTTTGACAGTGGCCTTCAGCTCATCTTCATTTATTGGTATATTGTTTCTCATTTTCCTTGTGACAATACCCAATAGATTCTCTATGGGGTTGAGGTCTGGTGAGTTTGCTGGCCAGTCAAGCACACCAACACCATGGTCATTTAACCAACTTTTGGTGCTTTTGTCAGTGTGGGCAGGTGCCAAATCCTGCTGGAAAATGAAACCAGCATCTTTAAAAAGCTGGTCAGAAGAAGGAAGCATAAAGTGCTCTAAAATATCTTGTTAAACGGGTGCAGTGACTTTGGTTGTCAATAAACAGTTGACCAACACCAGCAGATGACATTCACCCCAAATCATCACAGACTGGAAACAACACTGGACTTCAAGCAACTTGGGCTATGAGCTTCTCCACCCTTCCTCCAGACTCTAGGACATTGGTTTGCAAATGAAATACAAACCTTGCTCTCATCTGAAAAGAGGACTTTGGACCACTGGGCAACAGTCCACTTCTTCTCCTTAGCCCAGGTATGACATCTCTGACGTTGTCTGTGGTTCAGGAGTGGCTTTACAAGAGGAATATGACAACTGTAGCCAGATTCCTGACATGTCTGTGTGTGGTGGCTCTTGATGCCTTGACCCCAGCCTCAGTCCATTCCTTGTGAAGTTCACCCAAATTCTTGAATCAATTTTGCTTGACAAGCCTCTCAAGGCTGCGGTTCTCTCGGTTGGTTGTGCATCTGGTTCTTCCACACTTTTTCCTTCCACTCAACTTTCTGTTAACATGCTTGGATACAGCACTCTGTGAACAGCCAGCTTCTTTGGCAATGAATGTTTGTGGCTTACCCTCCTTGTGAAGGGTGTCAATAATTGTCTTCTGGACAACTGTCAGATCAGCAGTCTTCCCCATGAATGTGTGATCCAAACTGAGAGACCATTTTGAAGACTCAGGAAACCTTTACAGGTGTTTTGAGTTGATTCGCTGATTGGTAAGTCACCATATTCTAATTTGTTGAGATCGTGAATTGGTGGGTTTTTGTTAAATGTGCATTGAATTTATTTAATACACGAGTTTCACAATTTGAGTTGAATTACTGAAATAAATGAACTTTTCCACAACATTCTAATTTATCGAGATGCACCTGTAACTATTATGCAAATATGCTAATTAAAACATTACATGGCCAAAAACATGTATCAGGCACCAGTATTCCTGGTCTAGAAGGAATACAAAAGAGTAATGGTCATTTTAAGGACCTGACAGCCACCATTTTGAAAATGGGGCCTTTCTTGGAGTCAAACTTTGGTAAACTTTTAGTATGTTTTTAAGTCCATTTGATACTAAACCACTGAGAAACCTTTTGTTAGAATTTCTTTGGGGTTAGGCCATATTTGCAACCGAGTATTGAACTGATGGTTTGAAATGAAAGGTCTGGAAAACACTTCAAAGTCACAATATTCCTGAAGAGGTTACCTGACAAGCACTTGAGTTATTGAAAGACTCAAGTGAAATTTGAAATTATTTGTGAAATGTGCTAATCATGCTAACAACATGCTAGCAACTTGCTAATCATGCTAACAGCATGCTAGCAACTTGTTAATCATGTTAAACATGTTAGAACCTTGTTAATCATGCTAGAAGCATGTTAGCAATATACTAGTAACATGTTAGTCATAATATAAACATGCTAACGGCGTGCTAATCATGCTAGAAACATTCTATCTATCTTAATTGCCTTCAAAACAGTCAAGAATTAAGCTTTGAAACTACGTTAAACTTCAAACTATCTCAGACTGAAAATGTGTTAATATTTTGAAACTTTCTGATCCAGCTTCCTCAAACTTAAAGATGATTTGAGGAATGTATGCTTTAATTAAGCAGTAAGGTACGAGAGGCCGTGCTGTATTGTGAATAAATCACGGCTGAAGGGCGTTGTTAGGTACGACGCGAAGCGGAGTGCCTGCAACCCCTTCAGCCGTTATTTATTCACGATACAGCATGGCCTCAAGTACCTTATTGCTTTTATAAAACGGTTACCACACAATAAAAATATTAAAATCAAAAATATATATTAATTTATATATATTAAGTTGTATGTTTTCATAAAGTAAAATCATTAACTGCCTTCCGCTGTCAAAAGTAGTCCCTAACTGCTGCAGCTGTGTTTATGTTGCTAAGGGTGGTTGCTAAGGGGGTTCAATGATACACAAAACTGTTGAGTGAAGCGGTCATAGCCGTGCTGTATCATGAATACCACACAGCTGCTGACCAATCAGAATTGAGGAATGGAACTAACCGTTTTATAAAAGTAGAGTAATCATAGCAGTTTTCAGTCTGTTTAAGCGTCTGCATTTAGCTTCAAACTGCATTTTTGATGACGGTATTCTGTAAAAATGATTTGCATTTCGGTCATTAATTGTCCATAATGTCCTCTGTGGTCCTCCAAAACGTACAGTTTGGTAAAAATGTAAAAAAGAAAGAATTGACAAAGTTAGCAACCCTTTATATTTTCTCTAAGATCTGCCTTCACACTGCATAAATATATGCATTTCTTCTTCTTCAAAAATGGGATTTTACAAAAACAACCTGCCTATTTGTCAACTACTCATATGCAGACAAATATAACCAAAAACAATCTTATAAACACTATGGTTTTTGTATTGTTTTTTACTCCTAAATTAAAAAAAAACGACACCAAGTTAGTCTATCATAGTCTCTTTATCGTGTTGTAAATCTAGTTGGCAGGAGACTAGAAACAGAATAATTCATGTTGTTTTGTTTGTGGATTATTACACATCAATGCAATCGTGGCCTAATGGTTAGAGAGTCGGACTTGTAACCCAAAAGTCGCAGGTTCGAGTTTCAGGTCTGCTCTGTTGAGAATAAACACATCAACACCAGTAGGTCTCACGATAATGAAGATGTTTAAACAGACTGAAATCTTCTACTTTTAAACTATAGATTTGATTTAAACAACAGGTAATATTCACATAAGCTGTTCATAGGTGATGTATTGTATGAGCCCTACAGTTACAGCATCAAATGTTATTCAAACCTATCCTGTTAACGTTTTACATAACATTTATTTATTTCATCTCACAATTCAGATTGTTTTTCTTCGCTAATGCAAGTCTATATCTGCTAATTTGGACTTTATAACTTGATTTAACTCAAAACGAGTGATTTTTCTGCCACCAGAAAGACTTAACCCTCAAAAAAATGTCATCCCTGTTTCAGATCTGTAAGACTATCCCACTATCTAACGTCAGTTTCGTTCAATAACAGTGCTTAACATTTGTTCACATTTATTACAATAATAGGAACAATACACTGCAGAAAAAAAAAATCCTAACAACGCCCTTCAGCCGTGATTTATTCATGATACAGCATGGCCTCTCGTACCTTATTGCTTAAATAAAGGCAGTCCAAAACATTTCATCTGTTCCCCAAACAGTCAAAACTTAAATTCAGGAATAAGCAAGTGGTTTAAAGTTTGGGCATCAAAAAAAATCTAGGCTAATGTTTGGCTGAAAAATGCACAATTCACAATTTTTCAACCTAGGATGAAGTTCGATGGCTAAAAGAGCTCAACATGCTAAAAAAAAAAAAAAAGCATATGTGACCCTCTTCAGTGTATTTGTAGCAATAGCCAGCAATACATTGTATGGGTCAAAGCTGTCCATTTTTCTTCATTAGGACATTAATTAAGCATTATGTTCTATTAAGATATATTGTACATTTGTATTGTACTAAGAACTTAATTTGGACAACCTGGAAGGCGCAATATTTGAATATTTCAATATTTTGTGCACCGTCAGATTCCAGATTTTAAAGGGTTGTATCCTGAACTAATTTTGTCCGATCCTTACAAACCATACATCAATGGAACAATGATTTCTTCAGCTTTCAGATGTAAAACTGACGCTTATGACTGGTTTTGTGGTCCAGGGTCACATATGTGCTACAAACCTGGCTTGGACAATGCTTATGCTCTGAAAGGTGCGATTTCTGTTTATTTTTAACAACCTGATCATATGATTCCTTAGTTGTTTTTTTATATTATTAGCCTAAATAAACTGACCAAGTACACAATAACTGTTGATCATTATGTAAGCTGGCTACTTTTAAACATCCTCTTTGACAAATATAAATTATTGTGTATTTTTCTGTTATTATATAAATTAAATACAAATGAAGAAAATGGTTAGTCTAGTTGGTGAATTAAAAACTTTAACCATGCATTAACCATGGCATGTACACAAATAGTAACCAATACATGGGGAAAAAACAACAACGACAGCATGGTTACTATACTTTTACTATAATAAACCTTGGCTAATTTTTGTGAGCATTATTGGGTTTCCCACCGTTGTGGTGTGTGTTTTGTGCACATGTGCAGTCAAACTGATAAAGATGTTTTCTTAATATGCTATTTGCATGTGTTTTCTGGAGCTGCAGTGTGTTGAGCTCTCTCTGCCACTGTAACGGAAGTCATGATGTACATTACCAATAATTTGGGACGAAAATAGTTTATTTTTTCCCCTGAAGGAGAGGCCCTAGGCTCAAGAGTCTTAGTTCGCTACTGATAGAAGTAGAAAACTACATAAGCTGTTTAAAATATCACTCAATTATTATTATTAAATTGCGAATTTGAAACTCATTCCATTCAAAAATGTGCTTGCAGTGTTTTTATACTAAACTTTGCTTTTATTAATAATTATATTAACCAAAGTTTTATTCAGTACTTCAGATTACTTTTAACTGTAAAAAAACAAAATGTAAATTTTTTGATAAAGTAAAGACATAGTTTAAGTGCTCAGTAGAAAAACATAACTGTAAAAATAGATAATAAAAAAAAAATAGGATGTTGTGTAGGTGCTCAACAGAAACAATAGAAAGGGACGGTGTCAAGCTGGGTTTGGGCTTTATCTGCTGGGTGTGTCTTTCTGTTTCACTTCCTTCACGGACGCTAAAGAATTTCAGTTCAACACCACAGTTCAGAGGAAGAAATAGAAAGAACAAATATCACTTGAGGTGAGTGTTTCATCTTTCTTTGGTTGTTTTCATGTATGAATGTCATTTTATTTAAAGCTTTTCATGTTGTGACGAATCAGACGATCTTGTGAATCGCAGAAAGTTGCACATTCTGATATTGTTCTCATGGAGTGAAATGATTAAAGTTTTTTTTTTTTTTTTTTTTTTTTTTTTTTTTTTTGCAGTGTTGCAAAGTCATTTTAATGCATTGTGTGGCAATATTTAAAAACGTATATTTAAAAAAAAAAAACACTTTAGAAGATTGATAACCTTCGAAGTGATGTTTTTAAAGAAGTCACTTTTGCCCATCAAGGCTGCTTTTTTAAAATAAATACACAGAAAAAACTGTAATGTTGTAAAATAGTATTCCAATTCTAAACAACCAGTTTCCATATTAATATACGTGAAAAGATTATTTATTTTTTGTGACTAAAGCTGAATTTCTACCACTCAAAGCTGCTTTCCTGTGTTAAATAGGAAGGTAGTGTATCGATAATGCAAAAGGACAACAGTAAACCCTCAGTTTTCACTCACAGTTTGTTCATCGTCGATTGAGTCATCTCCTCATCCAGCTCAGTTCGATGGAAATGAGATAATGAGACTGATATCTAGCGGTCAGGGTTTAAACTCAAAAGAAAGCACTGCAATGAATATTGGTTGTAAACAAATAATGTAAAATGTCTATACAGCGATTTTGAGAAAAAACGTAATATCAGAGTACCTTTCCCCCCTCTAATAACGGCCCTGTCAACATAACATTGTGAACTTGGAAAATTCACCAGGTCTAGAGGAAAATTGGAGTTGTGACTCTAAATACTGCTCAAACTAAAAATATTGAGTTTGGTTCTACACCTGCTTTCAAATATCGCCTGTGTGTATTTATTTACTTATTTTTTTTTACTTTCTTCATGTCCAGCAGCAGTGAGTCTGTGAAGGACAATGGCATCTGATGAACAGCAGAATCAGAATCAGAATCAGAATCAGAATGAGCTTTATTGCCAGGTATGTTTGCACATACTAGGAATTTGTTTTTGTGACAGAGCTCCACAGTGCTACAGAAAGACAGTGACAAGACGATACATATTATAAAAAGAACAATATAGAGGTATACAAGACAGACAATGTGCAAAAATAGCAAAGACATTTGAATGGAGTAAGTATGTGCTTTAAATAAATAACGGAAAAATGAATAAAGAATGTATAGTGTTGTATGTTCCACGATCAAGTGTTCATGAGATGGATTGCCTGAGGAAAGAAACTGTTTCGGTGTCTGGTCGTTCTAGTGCTCAGTGCTCTGTAGCGCCGACCGGATGGTAACAGTTCAAAAAGTGAGTGTGCTGGATGTGAGGGGTCCAGAGTAATTTTGGCAGCCCTTTTTCGTACTCTGGATAAGTACAGATCTTGAAGGGTAGGGAGGGTTGTACCAATGATTCGCTCAGCAGTCCGGACTATCCGACGTAGTCTTCTGAGATCAGAATTTGTAGCTGAGCTGAACCAGATGGTAATTGAAGTGCAGAGGACGGATTCAATGATGGCAGAGTAAAACTGTTTCAGCAGTTCCTGTGGCAGGTTGAGTTTCCTCAGCTGGCGGAGGAAGTACAGCCTCTGCTGGGCCTTTTTCACAATGGAGTCTATGTGAATGTCCCACTTCAGGTCCTGAGAGATGGTATTTCCAAGGAACCTGAATGACTCCACTGTGTTTACAGTGCTGTTCATGATGGTGAGTGGGGGGAGAGCAGGGGGGGTTTTCCTGAAGTCTATGATCATCTCCACAGTTTTGAGCGTGTTGAGCTCCAGGTTGTTATGACTGCACCAGACAGCCAGCTCTTTTACCTCCTGTCTGTAAGCAGACTCGTCACCGTCCTGAATGAGGCCGATGAGTGTGGTGTCGTCTGCAAACTTCAGGAGCTTGACAGAGGGGTCTTTGGAGGTACAGTCATTTGTATACAGGGAGAAGAGCAGTGGGGAGAGGACACAACCCTGAGGGGCGCCAGTGCTGATAGTACGGGTGCTGGATGAGAATTTTCCCAGCCTCACTAGCTGCTGTCTGTCTGTCAGGAAGCTGTTGATCCACTGACAGACTGATGTGGGCACAGAGAGCTGAGTTAGTTTGGGCAGGAGGAGGTTTGGGATGATAGTGTTGAAGGCTGAACTGAAGTCCACAAACAGGATCCTCGCGTAAGTCCCTGATTTGTCCAGATGCTGCAGTATGAAATGTAGACTCATGTTCACTGCATCATCTACAGACCTGTTTGCACGATAAGCAAACTGCAGGGGGTCCAGTAAGGGTCCGGTGATGTCCTTCAGATAAGCCAGAACCAGTTTCTCAAACGACTTCATGACGACAGATGTTAGCGCCACAGGTCTGTAGTCGTTAAGTCCTGTTATTTTGGGTTTCTTTGGAATGGGGATGATTTCAGAACGTTTGAGAGAGGCGGGAACTCCAAAGACCTATTGAAGATCTGTGAGAAAATGGGTGCCAGCTGATCTGCACAGGTTTTCAGACAGGCTGGTGTGACACCGTCAGGGCCTGGTGCCTTTCTTCTTTTGTTCTTTTTGAAGACCTTGCGTACCTCATCTTCACTGATTTGAATGGGAGTTGCAGAGGTGGGGGAGAGGGGTGATGTTGGAGGTGTAAATGGTGTCTTTTCAAACCGACAATAGAACTCGTTCAGATCGTCTGCCAGTTGCTGATTCTGCAAAGTGCTGGGGGATGATGTCTTGTAATTGGTGATTTGTTTTAGACCTTTCCACACTGATGAAGAGTCACTGGAATGAAATTGGTTCCTTATCTTTTCGGAATAATTTCTCTTTGCCACTTTGATCTCCTTTTCCAGTGTGTATTTGGCCTCTTTATACAAGACTTTGTCCCCTTTCCTGTAAGCATCATCTTTGACATGACGAAGCTGTCTGAGTTTTGCAGTGAACCATGGTTTGTCGTTGTTGTAAGTTAAGCGAGTCCTGGTAGGAATGCATAAATCCTCACAGAAACTGATATATGAAGTAACAGTCTCTGTAAGCTCGTCCAGATCAGTAGCAGCAGCTTCAAAAACACTCCAATCAGTACATTCGAAACAGGCTTGTAAAGCCCGCTCTGTTTCGTTGGTCCATCTCTTTACAGACTTTGCTACAGGTTTAGCAGATTTAAGTTGTTGCCTGTAGGTTGGTATAAGATGAACCAGGCAGTGATCAGAAAGTCCCAAAGCTGCCCGTGAGACAGAGTGATATGCATTCCTTATTGTGGTGTAACAGTGGTCCAATATATTTCTATCTCTGGTCGGACATGTGATGTGCTGTCTGTATTTTGGAAGTTCACGGGAGAGATTTGCTCTATTAAAATCCCCAAGAATGATTAAAACAGAGTCCGGGTGTTGTTGTTCTGTCTCTGTGATGTGATCAGCGAGTTTCTGTAACGCCAGGCTCACGTGCGCTTGCGGTGGAATGTACACACTCACGAGAATGAACGAGCAAAACTCTCGCGGCGAATAGAACGGCTTACAGTTTATGAAAAGCGCTTCAACATCAGAACAGCATATTTTCTTTAACACTGTGTAGTAAGTAAGTCAGCTTACTGTAGTAAGTCAGCATTGTGCCACACCAGACGAACAGGGAGAAGAAAAACTGAAACACAAGGAAGGTAATAAAAGCAAAGAATACATATAGTGGCAGAAGAAAAACATTGGGTTTCCATTCATACCTGACACTCCAGTATTCCCCAATGATGCCTAACGCACCTTAGTGAACTTATACAGTGATATAAGGACAGTCATATGAAGAAAACGCTTGATTGATGATTATGCGAACTATATGTAGGCAAGCAAATGAGGTCAAATTTTCTTTATAATTGCTTGCCCTTATCACTGATCTATAGAGTCGACAGTCCTACAAATATGTCTATATCATGATTAGTTTTAACAAGACGTAACCACTTTATATTGACATAAAAATGGAGGTGTATCGTTGCTGCAAATTTAAACGGGAGAAAGCATTGACGCAGCCAAGGGACCGTCTGACCATTTCACCAACTGGGTTAAAACGTCCAGTGTGTTTTCATTGAAATGACTTTTAACATTTAAAATAGCAAACTTTCAAATTGTACATTTCTCCTATGGTAAGTCAGTCTAGTCACTCGGAATGTACTAAAGCCTTTGGAACATTGAAAAAAACTTTTTGTGCATCACAGTAATTTCCTAAGAATAAACATATACTGCATGTACAGTGAGGAAGATATTGGCAAAACTTCAGCTGTAGTAAGTCAGTCTGGGTACTAGTAACTAGAGTTGGGGTACTCGGACTTGTACTCGGACTCGAGTCCGGTCTTGAGTTAAATTTTTTGCGGACTCGGACTTGTCACGGACTCGGATGCATTTTGACTCGGACTCAAGCTTTTCAGACTGGAGAATAATTGCCGAGTCCAGGGACAGTTGACGGAAATTTTACTGACTCGATGCATTATTACGAAAGTGACATTCAGTATTCGCACATGTTTAAAAGTCTTGCCAGAACTTGAAAGCCTGCTGGTTTCTTTGCAATGCATACACAAACACTGAAAGCGCCTCTCAGTCAGCGTGCAAATGCTGAATAAAGTTTTCCTTTGCATGTTATTGCTACACACTTACATGAAAAGTTATGTCAAAATGCACCGTTTTGGAGAATATTAATGCAAATGCAGTCGGTTTCGTCTTAAGTGAATTTAAACAGTTGGGAGAAATACAGATGTGTCACAAAATATGATCTGGTCGCATGTTTGAACTTCACAAATGCAGTTTAAATGCAGCTTCAAAAGACTCTAAACGATCCCAGTCGAGGAGGAAGGGTCTTATCTAGCGAAACCATCGGTTATTATTTTCAAAACAAATTGACAATTTACATACTTTTTAACCTCAAATGCTGGTCTTGTCTCATCTCTGTGCAGCTCATGCGATCTCTGTGTGATTCTGGTAAATACAGTTAGGGTAAATACGTCTAAAAACTCCCATCTCGTTTTCTTCCTTAACTTCAAAATCGCCTTAGATCGCTGCAAAAGTACCGACACAGTGTTTACAAAGTGAACATACAAAGAAGCTCAAATGCCCTTTTACAAAAAAAGGTAAAGCAGCATTGAAGGATGATTTTGACGTTGAAGACAAACGAGATGGAAGTTTTTAGACGTACCCTAACTGTATTTACCAGAATCACACAGACAGAGATGAGACAAGACCAGCATTTGTTATAATTTAAAAATAATATAAGTAAAATAATATAAGTATATAAATTGTCAATTTGTTTTGAAAATAACTGATCGTTTCACCAGATATGACCCTTCTTCCTCGACTGGGATCATTTAGAGCCTTTTGAAGCTGCATTTAACCCTCTGGGGCTGACGGTCACGCCGGCGTGACCAGCTTACTTTGTTTAAGATCAGTGCAAAAGACACTAAAATACTCTGTAGGTTTCAGTCATACAAATTAGAGCTATACATCATTGGAAACTGTTAAGTGTGTGCTTTTATTTGTGCACAGCAATATGAGCAACAGAACGCTGTGCTTTTTTTTAGAATAAAGAAAACAAACAGGCTAAAATCTCTATTTTCTCTGTCACCATGAACTGCTTTTAGAAAAGCGTCACTTAAATCATTCAAACTCGGTGAATACTCGGCACACAAACAGAAGAGTGGTATCTACAGAAAGCTTGATATCTATGCTTTTAAACGAATGAAGTTTTATCGAAAACAAATATTCTGTGATAAAGTAATCCATATGAAACCAAGGAGATGTCTAGTCTATCCAGTTGCAGCTAATTATTTTTAATGTGATCCCGCCCACGAGCTAAGATCCTTTGATATTAAAACTAGCCATGTGCTACAAGCACGGCAAGGACTGAAGTATCTGTATGCGAGGAAACTCCCACATCACCGCAAACAAAGCAACACGACTTTGCAAGTTCATCTTGAAATGTTTTCCTCAAAAAATTAAAATTTCTTTACGACTGAGGAAACAAAGACATGAACATCTTGGATGACAAGGGGGCGAGTACATTATCTGTAAATTGTTGTTATGAAAGTGAACTACTCCTTTAAATAAACAACTATGTTAAATGTCACAACCTAAAAATGCACGCCCTGGAAATACAAGGCATTAAAATGCAAGCACTGATAATGCAATGCATCATTCTTTCAGGTAGTGCTATTAAACATACTCTTTTGTTTAAAAAAAATATGGCATTATTTTTCTTCCGTAGCAGCGAATAGGTGTTGAGATTTTGAGGCTAAACAAAGTGCATCCATCCATAAAAAGTACTCCACACAGCCCTGGGGGGTTAATAAAGGCTTTTTGAAGTGAATCAATGAGTTTGATTTCCTTTTTTGAAATCAAAACCAAACACTGTTCATGAAATGTCAGAGGATTTCTGTATAAGCCAAGAGGAGACAGTGTTAATTGAACATTAGGCAGTTTGCTGTGGATTGTTGAAGTTATCCTTTAATAAATGTAATATCTGTCTCTGTCTTACTCTAGTCCTGTTGAGCAGCAGTGGTCACACTGGAGTTAGTGTTGATCTAAATGCTGAGACAGGAGCAATTGTTGATGCCCCCATACTCACTGGAAACACCATCACAGGCCCAGTGACTTTCAACTACAGCTTAAACCCTGCAGAAAATGGTACCAATTTAACTGTGCTAACTGAGACACAGTGTGTATTGACAGTCAACTAATAGCATATTAATGCTTAGGGGTGTGAACCCTACTAATGAATTTCTTTTTATATCTTTATTGCTGTAGATACATGACAGTGTTTTGTCTTGTTTTTTTACATCTCTGTTTTGCTCTCTCCACAGAGCCACAAAAAACCTCAGAGACAGTGTCAGCTGAGAAACACACAGTAGAACAAGGTTGAATATTTGCATTCTTTCATGCTGCACAAACACATTTTGTTGGATCAGTGCACTCCCCTTACTGCTTTCATTGACTAAACATGTTCAGTCTACGTTTGTGAGATTGTGCAGTGTTTGGGGACATAATCTTGTGGTTCTCATGGTGCAACGTGAGCTCCTCTATCAAAAGGTTTACATTTTTGACACCAGTCCATGTATAGAAAATCAGTTTTGACTGCCTAATTCAATGAGGTCTCCATATTTATAAGTGTAGTAAATAAATACTTAATTTAATTTAAAAAGGTTACAGCAATGTTGCTTATGCTGATATGAAAGCTTTGTTGTGTTTCTTTTTAAAATGATTTTTTTTACACAATGTTTTATTCACTTTTTTATACCAGAGGATTTAATACTGAAAAAATTCTTGGAAACTCACAAATCCAACTGGAAGAAGAAAGCAGAAGATGAAGCACATATAAAGGATGTTTACACAGAACTCCTCATCACAGAGGGAGATATGGAAGATGTCAATCACGAACATGAGATTCTGGAGATTGATAATGCTCTCAAGAGTAAACGAACGCAGGAGAAACCAATCAAATGCAATGATATATTTACTGAGCTGAGGAAAAGACATCTCAAAAAGACTGTTCTGACTAAGGGCATCGCTGGCATTGGAAAAACTGTTGCTGTGCACAAGTTCATCCTGGACTGGGCAGAAGGAAAAGCCAATCAGGATATAGACTGTGTGTTCCTGCTTCCATTCCGACAGATTAACCTAATGACAAAAGAAGATTTCAGTCTCCACGAGCTTCTGCTGGAATTTTATCCTGAACTGAAGAACCTGGAGAAGTCAAATTTATATAGAAAATGTAAGCTAGCATTTATATTTGATGGACTTGATGAGAGTCGCCTGCCTTTGGATTTTAAAAGTAGACCAATAAGCATTGTTGAGAAAAGATCATCTGTAGATGTGCTGTTCACGAATCTGCTCAAAGGGACTCTGCTTCCATCAGCTCTTGTCTGGGTGACATCACGACCAGCAGCAGCCAATCAGATTCCTCCTCGATGTGTAGGTTTGTTCACTGAGGTGCGAGGATTCACTGACCAACAGAAGGAGGAGTACTTCAGAAAGAGAATCACAGATCAGACTCTGGCCGACAGAATCATCAAACACATTCAGACGAATCGTAGTCTCTACATCATGTGCCACATTCCTGTGTTCTGCTGGATCACTGCCACAGTACTTCAGCATATTCTCATCCGGACCAATGAAGAGAACATCAGCACAACACTCACTGAAATGTACATCCACTTCCTGCTGATACAGATGGGCATGAAGAGCCAGAAGTATGGTCAACAAGAAGAACAACAACGTACCAAGCTCTTAGAATCAAATAAAGAAATGATTCTGAAATTAGCCAAGCTAGCATTTGAACAGCTGAAGCAAGAACACATTGTGTTTTATGAGGTAGATCTGGAAGCATGTGGTATTAATGTGAGTAAAGACACTGAGTTCACAGGAATGATCGCTGAGATCTTTAAGAAGGAAGATGGACTTCACCAGGTAAAGCTTTTCTGTTTTGTGCATCTGAGTGTTCAAGAGTTCCTCGCTGCAGTGCATGTGTTCCTCTGCTACCTGGAGGGGAACAAGGAAGAGCTTAAGTTTTTCCTTGAATATTCAAAAAATATGTACGTAGAGCTAATCCATAAAATGACTTTTAGAAAAGTCAAATTTCATGACTTAATGAAGAGTGCCACTGATAAAGCAATGCAGAGTAAGAGAGGACATCTGGACCTGTTCCTGCGGTTTCTGATGGGAATTTCACTGGAATCCAGTCAAAATTTGCTCAAAGGCCTGATCACACAGACTCAAGACACCACAGAGAGCATCCCACAAATAAGTAAATACATTAAACAAGTACAAAACGAGAATATCTCGGATGAAGCTTTAGTCAACCTATTCTACTGCTTACTTGAGCTCAAAGATCATTCATTATTTGAGGAAATCCAGAGTTACATCAGTTCAGATGAACATCCAGGAAGAAAACTCTCCTCTTCAATGTGCACATTGCTGACCACAGTACTGCTGATGTCAGAGAAGGTTCTGGATGAGTTCAACCCAAAGAGGTTCACGTCTCCTTCAAACTATGAGAGACTCATTCCAGCTGTGAGATGCTGCAGAAAAGCCATGTAAGTAAATTCACTGACTGCTGTTTAATCAGTCATTTTATTCTACATTATTATATTCAATGTCATTGTCAAAATACCGCATAAAATATCTTGCTGTCCTGATTATGAAAGGTACTCTCTTCTTGTTTTTGTTTTTTTTTACATTGAAAATGATGACTTACACATTTATTGTAAATCAACTAAGAGTAATGCTAAATGATATTTACTCCAAACAAAAACTTTCAAACAAAATGAATTGGTCAAAATTGTACAAATCAAATTCAGCAATTACTCAGATTTACTTAGATAACATATTAGGGTTCTTTGGAGAGAGAATGTTCTTACAAGCCTGTCTGATCAAATACCAAAGAGGAATGTCTAAATTATATATTATATGACAGTTAAAAGTGTTATATAGCCCACTGAATCATACTCAGACATAATGCTGGCAACAATGGGACCACTTGTTCTGGTGTTGCTAGAGGAGGAGTACAGTGAGAAGTGCCTGGTTCCCACAGTGACATTCAGTGGTAGTAAAGCTTTTAAATAGGGATGTACGAGAGCTGAAGGTGTGAGGGAGTTGTGCTTTATCAATGCTGTCATCAATTCACACACCACTGTGTAATACAAAAAACTGCAACTGAAGATGCTACCTTCCCCTCAAACACTTCATTATTGGGCGTTTTTTTCAACGTGACAATGAATATATTCATTCTCCTCAAGGTGAAAATCCTTCAGTGGACATGTATTTCACTTAATCTTTACACTCTTGAGCCACTGTGGGGGCTTCTGTAGAGACAAACTGAGGAACACTCCCCATCAAACTCTTTTAAGGAGGTCATCCTCCAGGAGTTAAACAGGACAGATGCAAATTGTCATGAACTACACTCAGTGCCAAGAAGGGTCAGAGCAGCATACTTAAAGTTCTGGAGGACATACTAAGTACTAGAATGTTATACATTTGCTGAATGAAATCTAGGGTGTACTAATCTCTGCAATCCTTCATTTAAACAAAATTGGCTAATTTACTTATCTTACAGAAAATATAGGTATTATATTTTGTTGTTTTTTTAAGTATATGTTTAATACATTTCAATTGTGCCATCTTTCCATGAATTATATTAGTGAACATTAAGAAAATACACATTTAATATTTATTCAGAGGGGGTGTACTCATTTATGTGCACTGATCATTTTCTTTAATGTAATTTTTTTCTTTCTTTTTTTTGGCAGATTTGACAACTGTGGTGTTAATGAAACATGCTGTGAGACTGTGTCTTCAATTCTCCAATCATTGAATTCCTGTCTGAGAGAACTTGACCTGAGTAACAATGACCTGCGGGATTCAGGAGTGAAGCTGCTCTTTGTTGGATTGAAGAGTCCACACTGTCAACTGAACATACTGAGGTGTGGCTTTATATTTACTCTTTCACTATTTAAACGTGTATAAATATGTGTATAAGTGTTTCATAACTATGGCTAGAAGATATGTTCCTTATAAATATTGTATGAATGCATCCATTGCCGGGTGCAGACGAAAGCTTGAAAAGTTCATGTCATGGGCAAGAATGAGTTTTAAACCAAACAAGTCCAGGTCGCTGGTCCTAAAGAAGGGAAGAGTTGTGGACCAGTTCCACCTTACCCTGGGAGAATCACAGATTCCAATGGTGACAGAAAAACTGGTCAAAAACCTGGGAAAAAAATTTGATAACTCCTTGAAGTACACAGCCGTTCTCGGCAAGCCAAGCGTGACCTGTCCACATTAGGAATGTGCATCTCCATAACTGAGGTCGATGCAATACGCATCTCGATGCATAACCAACAATATGATACATTAAAGATACATATGAAATGGCTAGCAATTTGATACAATTCACCCTTATTACTTTCTCAGTTATATTGGTGGGTAATTATACGGTATATAAATTGTGAGCATCAGGGAGCTGCTATTAATATGCAGGCATTTAAATTTTTACTTTCACTTTCTAGTTTCGCGATCACACATACTCTATGTATACTGTGAAGCAGCAGTACAGGAATTTATTAATGCATATGTATTTCATGTAAAAAATTAAAAAAAATCAGTGTTGTACATTTTTTGCTCCAGTAACTGGACCATCGTAAATGTTGAAAATTCGAATCACAAGTTAACAGAAATGGCAAAGATTAATACTTATATTATGAATATTTATGAATTTGTATATCTGTAATAATACTAAAGTCACCTTTATTTATGTAGTGCGTTTAACAATAACGCTTAATTCCCAGCAATATCGTATACTATTTAAACTGAACTGTTACATCCCTACCTATTGATACTTTTTTAATGTGGTGGAAAGAGACCTTGATGCTGTTATGACATGTGTGGCGGATGCTAATAGAACTAACCAAAAGAGCCAATGTGATTTGAAACCAGTTGACAAAGGTGGTGGTTTGATGAATCAAGTTGATTATATTTCTGCAATAAAATCACAGTTATTGGCTGTGACCTATCACATAATATTGGAAAGTAATCAAACTATGGTCTTTAAGACCACAATTGGATAGTTTTCTGCAAGAATATGAAATGAATCAGAGCCAAAAGATTTTCCTGTGATCCCAGGAATGTATGCTTTACCAACACAAATCATTGAACCAATACTTTGGGGGCATTCTATTGTGTTTTCTAATGATTATTTATTGAAACCCATGTCACAGTATGTGGAACGCATTTTAAGAACTCTTATTTAGAGGTCTTTGTTTTCCAACAGTTATCAGAAATTAATATAGAGGGGATGCAACAGTGCAAACCATGATGCATAATTTATGAATCAGTCTTATAAACCAGTTCAAACAAAACAGCACAAACTCACCTAAGTTAATGGTGAATCACAGAATGGTTCACAATATCTTTCGTTACTGACCCTCTTTTTTGGAAATACCTGCTTTTGATATTACCAAGTAGGAGAGTTTCTTGTATATTTTTATAGTTTAGATGAGAAGGCATTTGTTTTCCTTAGGGTCATGACTGAACGTGACTGAAATAAGACCATAAAAATTTGGTCATAAGACTTCTTCCAAAGATGAAAAATAGCCTAAATGAACCTTTTGAACTTGCTGCTTTGTTAACGGAGGTGTTGTGGGTTTTTACATGTTTGCGTGTCTCAGGTGGATGATTGCCGTATGAATAGTGTGCACCGCATGTGGATATGACCACATTACAGATTAGCTCAGATTATCTTTTGTCATCTAAAACTTTGTCATTTGTGTCCCTAAGATGGTTAAGATAAATTGACCTAAATTGATGTTACCTGATATATTTCTAAATTAATTTATATCCAAAATAAAGCTAAACTGAATTGATAGTATGCGATTCTACTTTGAATTGTGAAATTGCCAACTCTAATAAAGATATTCTTAATGCACTCAATGAATGTAAACACATATGAACAACCATCATTGGCAAGTGATTCTGTATTGTAGTAACCAGAAGTTATTTGCTTCCTAAGTTATTATTTTGGAGCCTTTTCAAAATGATATTAATTTTAAGTAATTCAAAATAAAATTAAAATCATGTGTAATATGAACCCATAATTTTATGCATGTTAGAATAATGGAAATTTTATTTTACAAAATGAATATTTTGCTTACTTGTTCTGTTCAGATTGGCCTCCTGTAATCTTACTGGTCAGTGCTGTGAAGAATTGTCTTCAGTTCTACAATCATCAAACTCTTGTCTGAGAGAATTGGACCTGACCAACAATGACCTGCAGGATTCAGGAGTGAAGCTACTCTCTGCTGGCCTGAAGAGCTCACACTGTCAACTGAAAATACTGAGGTATTTATGAACACTTTTTATATGATACAGATACTGGGCTGAGGCTGGAAGAAGTGAACAGCCTCCATTACACCATTGAGCATTTGTAATTCTCATCTGGTTGTGTGTAGTGCAGAACTTCAGGCTGATCTTTAGGCTGTGGAGAAGTATAGTTCTCATAAGATTTCATCTTGTGTACCCCATTCCTGAAATTGACCGTGGCAATCTTTAAAAGAACCTTTTGACTGGCAGATGGCTTATAAATGAGAAGTATCTTGTTTAAAGTCTTTAGGATGCACTAGCAGCAGTACATACCCCTGGAAATGTTTTTGGAATGTTTGCACTCCTGATATTGTGTGATGTCATGAAGCACAAGCAGGTGGCTTCACCACATTTCAGCACATTTTCAGGGTTTACTCCAAAACCTGATGATGCCTAGACAACAGTTGAGGGTATATTTTGGGGAAATAATGGTCACGGGAGGCTTTAAAAAACATATCTGTACAACCATATCAATTTGAACTGGAGTTGGACCCGGAACAAAATGACACCCGTAAAGAAGTTTGGCAATTACAGCTTGAACAGAGCATTTCTGAATGGTTAGTAAATTTAATGTCTTTGTATGTACTGGCAGGGTAGCGTACTGAGAGAGATATAAACGCGTTGCGTTTACTGAGGTATAGAGACGAACGTGATGTGTTTACTGAGGTATAGCTGATTGAACAAGAGCAAATAAGTGATCGGTTAACATAACCTAATATGGTCTTTATTCATATGCAGTTGCGGGCTGTAAACACTATAGGAAAGGAAAAAAGGAAAGGAGGTGAAGGTGAGGCCAAGTATTGTGACCCATACTAGGAATTTGTGCTCCGCATTTAACCCATCCAAGTGCACACATAGTAGTGAACACACACCCGGAGCAGTGGGCAGCCATTGCTGCGGCGCCCGGGGAGCAGTTGGGGGTTCAGTGCCTTGCTCAAGGGACTCACCTCAGTCGTGGTATTGAGGGTGGAGAGAATGCTGTACATTCACTCCCCCCACCTACAATCCCTGCTGGACCTGAGAATCAAACCTGCAACCTTTGGGTTACAAGTCTGACTCTCTAACCACTCTCTAACAATACCACGACTGAGGTGAGTCCCTTGAGCAAGGCACCGAACCCCCAACTGCTCCCCGGGCACCGCAGCAATAGCAATATGGCTACCCACTGCTCCGGGTGTGTGTTCACTACTGTGTGTGTGCACTTGGATGGGTTAAATGCAGAGCACAAATTCCAAGTATGGGTCACCATACTTGGCCTCACGTCACATCCTTTCCTTTCCTATTTTGCAGGTATTGCATTAAAGTTACCATTCTTAATGCAGTTATAACTGATCCAAAACTTCTTAATCATTAACAGACACCGTTTTAAACCATCTAGCGTTACAAAGCTAAGCTTAATGTAGTTTTAAGGCAATGCACACAGTTTGTAAATAGACAATCACCTAAATGCATTGTTCATCATAGACATGCAATTAGGAATTATATTGAGAAGGATGTACATAGAGAAGACAACATAACCATGTTCTCTGAGAGTGTAAATTACACTTTCATTCATCGTGAAACATGCTTACTTTTAGCACATTATTAGAAAAGGCAATTTGAAAAGATTCATAGAAAAATATATTACACTCACTTCTGGTGAAGATGAAGCAGGAACATAAATAGTTTGTACAGATCCGTTTTTCAGGAGCAGCTTCCTAGCAAAAACCTGCTTTATACTGACCCTCATTTATAAAGCAGTCTAGTGAGAAATGATTCGCAAAAACAAACCCATTTAGGTAGATCGGCGGCCACATTCAGAAACAAAATTCAGCCACTGCATCCTCAGCGGCTCAGATGTTGGTAATAAATGACGACTGCTGTGTTTGCTGTTACACCCAACAACAGTACACCACACTCGCTTAGGCAACATTCTGCTCCAGCATCGAAACAATGGCCGACAGTTTACTTCTCACTTGGGGTGGGTCTATAACTTAAAAGTGCATGTGGCACCCGATGACCTCTTTAAAGGAGAAGTTCACTTCCAGAACAAAAATGTACAGATAATTTACTCACCTTCTTGTCATCCAAGATGTTCATGTTTTCTTTTTCTTCAGCCGTAATGAAATTATGTTTCTTGAGGAAAACATTTCAGGATTTTTCTACAAATAGTAACTTCTATGGTGACCCCCGAGTTTGAACTTTTAAATGTGGTTTAAATGCAGCTTCAAAGGGCTCTAAATGATCCCAGTCGAGGAAGAATGGTCTTATTTAGCAAAACAATAGGTTATTTTCTAAAACAAATTTACAATGTATATACTCTGTATATATTCAGTCCTGTTCAAGACCATTAGGGTATGTCGAAAAACTCCCATCTTATTTTCTCGTTCCATCTTCAAAATCATCCTACATCACAGCAGAACTACTGACCCAGTGTTTACAAAGTGATGTATGCAAAGAAGGCCAAACTCCCTTTGCAAAAAAAGGGCTGAGTACATTATCTGTAAATTTTTGTCCTGGAAGTGAACATCCTTTAAAGTTGTTGCAGGATTTAGGTAAAATTTTAAGGTTTGTGATGTGACAAATCTGGGAAGAAGCTTGTTGTAGCCATTTGTTGTAGGCCTAAATCTTTAAAATCTCATTCTGTAAAAGAGAATATCTTTCCCTTTGCATTGAACTCTGAGTGTTGTAACTTTGTAGATGTTGTTTATGCTCAAACAGCAATATTACACACTAACTAAAATTAAAAAGTTAAATCATAATCAAGGACTCCTTTAAAGGGCACCCAGTGAGGATGTACAAAAGTGCTGGAAACTTGTATTTACAAAAGAGCTGGCATGATACTTAAAGGTGCCATTCCCTACAGTTGATCTAGCATGCTGATGAGGGAAAGAAGTTTGTGTGTGCAAAGAGTTAGAAAAGTCTTAATATCCCCACTGAGCTATGATTTGCACTGTGAACTGGTTGAGGCTGACTGCATTGCTGATTACTCTCAAGAACGTTGCTAAGAATTGACTTAAGTGTAAAAACAATTATTGGCTCAAAGCTGTGCTTAAAAATTTGTTATCAAGCATAGTAATTTAAGCGAAGTGTATGCTAAATATTAAGTGTCAGCCTTAGAGATGATTTACAACCCTTTGCTGTGCCACAAACAGGATTTTATATGATGAAATAAATGTGTGTAAGAGTAAAATGGCACTTTTAAAAAAGCTTGATAAATATGGACCCAGGGCTATCTTGGGTTGTAAGAATTCCCTAGAATTCACATGTACAAAGTCTGGAATTGTGGGGGCCAGACCTCTGCTTTAGTTCAGGTTTACTGCTCTGCATGTGGCATGTGGGAGAGCCAGGTGGAATTGCAGGTTGAAGGGGCTGTGGACTCATATGATGTGTCTCGGTTCTTGAAGAATCCCACCTGGTTTGGATGGCTCACAATGAGGAGAATACTCCTCCCCTCTCATTTTCTCCTCTCTTTTGAGAATACTGATCATAGCCTTCTCACTGTAGAGTCTATAGAAGATTGTCATGGGTGTGGCATAAATCCCTATTCTCGTGCTTGAGCATGATGGTTTTAGAGTTCCTTGGTCCATCATTAGACCACTATGGAGGACTATCAAACACTTTGTGAAGTAGCAATAGTCATGCCAACTGTGCCCTCCTTTTGGTCTGTGCAAGGAGCCAGTGTAGGGTGTAACTAAGAGTGATGGCATGGGTTCAGAGTATAGCCTTGAGTATAGAAACTACTAAGGTATATGCTTCATGGCCATCTTCCTTCTGACAAGCACAATCGGCTAAACCTGGGTACTTCAGCTGGAAAATGAATGCCTACTGCTAGCTCTTCTCCATTTATGTAAAGCTGCCAGTTGATAATAGACCCCTTATTATCAGGTATGTGGGAATAGCCTATTTATTGTCACCATATCCAAGTACAGTGAGGAAATTCAGCATGTGTAAAGATAAAATCACACATATGCAAAGATAAATCACCAAAGTGAAAACTTCCATCCATCCACTTTCCTTATTTACTTGAACATCGTAAGATGATAGTGGCATAGAGATACAAAGATGACACAAATATGTAATTAAATTGTGACTATTAAGTCTTTTATAAATATCAGCTTTTGCAAATGCTGGGCACAATTATGCAAAGTAACGGTTTCTGTACAAAGACCCTGGAAGTAAATGACATGGTGACGAACATTAAAAAAAAGTATTTTATGTTTCAATCTTTGGTGTGCCATGACATTAGCATACTTTGTTACTGTTCTTAATGAAGGTTATACTTTACTGGAGTATAAATGTGGATGATGACTTTTCATTTACAAAATTAAATTAATAATTTTACTCATACATTCCCACCAGTGGTTTTGTTGTTTTTGTTACTGAATCTATAGAAAATATGACAACTGGAAATACTAACTGCTCAGGTGTCTGTATGAAAGTGACAGATCTGATTGTCAATTGGCTGTTATCATGTCTGTAGGTTGTCTGGCTGTATGGTGACAGTAGAAGGCTGTCATTTTGTGTCTTCAGCTCTGAGTTTAAACCCATCACACCTGAGAGAGCTGGATCTGAGCTACAATCACCCAGGAGATTTAGGAGTCATGGTGCTCTCTGAAAAACTGGAGGATCCAAACTGCTCACTGGAGACACTCAAGTATGTTAAGCAGGAAAAGTTTTTAAATTGTAATATTTGTACCTAAATATGCATAATTTACATTATATACAGTTGAAATCTAAATTATTCAACCCCCTTGACCTGCAAGTCATTTTGCTGCAGAGAACTAAATTTTGTAAAAACAATTTAATAAATGCCATCAGTGCACTATTAGAGAAAGCTTATTATACACATTTGAGTTATTCAGAGAACATAATATGAATGAATAATGAAAAATAAAAATTGACTCTAAACGTTCAAATTTATTCAACCCTCAAAAGTGTAATTTGGTGCAGAATATTTTATTCTTTAAAACCACCAATAAACACTGCTTAGAAGTGCTTAGGAGCATCTGTCACATCTCATGCGCCATAAAATTTACTTTAGAAATTATATATAAATGATATCTTGAAGTGTTTACAGGAAAATGTAATGATAGTAACATGCTACTGTGTTCAGAGGTCTTAATCATTTAGGGATTTTAGAATCTTTCTTTACAAAAAAGTCTAACTTTGATAACACTTTAGAATACAGTCCCGTCATTAATGAATAACTACATGATGTTTTATTAACAAGGTTCGGGAGGAGCACGATCAGATAATCAACCAATTCGGCACAGGTGTAATTCGTTTATCCAATCATCCTAACCAGCACAACATGTATATAAACAGACCGCCTTCTTACCTCCGTCCTGTGATAGTTTCTTGGCATCCCTCCTCCACCCCAATTCCCCACTTGTAAACTGTTATTATCCCATACTAGGGAGTTCTCTGGGTTCGGCCTGTATTCCGGGCCCGGAGCCCTACCCCAGGACAGCACGCCAAAATATGCTTTCTACATGCTCAAGCAGATTAGATGTAAGGGCGAACTCGTGAAACAGAAACAAATGACTAATGCACCTTTAAACGTCAAGTAAATACTATTAACTAACAAGAAACTTAGTTAAAAGTAATAGTTCACTATTAGCTAATCAGTAACTATTATTTTTTTCATATCTCCTGGAGAACTACTAAAAACTGCTATATACATGTTCATAATTAATGTAAATAATGCAAAATATATAATTAGTCCTCAAGTAAAGATTATGATAATGCACTAGTAATGATTCAGGTGTTATTGCTTACTTGTATTGACTTTTGCATTTGGACATAGATTTAGGCATTATTGAATGTTAAAATTATCAAAGGTTACTTTGTGCGTTATGATTACAATCAAACCAAGACACGGAGAAAGCATTTTGTGGCCAATAATCAATTTCAATTTCAAAATTCTTGAATAACAGCTAAAACCAGCCTAAGCTGGTTGGCTGATCTTAAAGCTGGAAAAAGCTGGTCTCCCAGCCTGACCAGCTAAACTGGCTAAGACCAGCCTGACCAGCTGAAGTAGTCAAGTGGTCAAAACCCCTCTAAAACCAGCCTGCCGGCCAGCAGGGAAACTTATGAGAAATGAAGATGCATGCAGTCTCATCTTTGATCTCTGGTTTCTTACAGTGTGGATCACGGAGGAGAGTTCAGGATTACAGCAGGACTACACAAATGTATGTCCACACACCCACCCACACACACACCCACACACACACACACACACACACACACACACACACACACACACACACACACACGTTGTGTTTACATGTTTGTGGGGACATTCCATAGGCGTAATACATTTACATTTATTAATTTAGCAGGCGCTTTTATCCAAAGTGACTTACAATTGGGAATACAACAAGTGATTCATCCTAAGGAGGCAGATCAACATAGGAAGTGCTTAAAAATACCATATATCAGGCGTTGTTAGAAGAGTGCAGGCTAGAAAAGGAATATCAAGAAAGAGAGGAGAACAGGCTAGAAAGGGAGAATCAAAAATTTGTTTATTTTATTTTTTATTATAGAGTCACATAGTGTCGAAAAATATGGGTTTTCAGCAGTCGCTTGAAAGCTGTTAAGGAGTGTGCATTCTGGAGAGGGGTGGGAAGATCATTCCACCAGACAGAAACGTTGAGTGAGAATGTTCTGGAGAGTGATTTCATGCCTCTCTGTGGTGGTACAATGAGGCGTCTTTCACTAGAGGATCTCAGACTTCTGGAGGGAGTGTAGATTCGTAGTAGTGAATGGAGGTAGGCAGGTGATGATCCGGTGGCTGTCCTATAGGCCAGCATCAGTGTCTTGAATTTGATGCGTGCTGTAACCGGTAGCCAGTGCAGTGATATGAAGAGCGGTGTGACATGGGCCTTTTTGGGCTCATTGAAGACCAGTCGTGCTGCTGCATTCTGAATCATTTGTAGAGGCCTGATTGTACATGCTGGAAGACCAGCTAAAAGAGCAGTGCAGTAGTCCAGCCTGGAAATGACCAGGGCCTGGACGAGGAGTTGTGTAGCATACTCTGTTAGGAAGGGCCTTATCTTTCTGATGTTGTGCAATGCAAACCTGCAAGATCGAGCAGTTTTAGCAATGTGATCTTTAAAAGTCAATTGGTCGTCAAAGATTACACCCAGATTTCTGGCTGAAGTCTATGGGGTAATTGTTGATGAACCTAACTGAATGGAGAAGTCATGTTGTAAAGATGGAGTGGCAGGAAAGATGAGGAGTTCAGTCTTTGCTAGATTGAGCTGTAGATGGTGCTCCTTCATCCATGCAGAGATATCCGCCAGGCAGCCTGAGATCCGTGCGGCTACTGATGGGTCGTCTGGTTTGAAAGAAAGATAGAGCTGTGTGTCATCAGCATAGCAATGGTAGGAGAAGCCATGTGCCTGTATGATGGGGCCCAGAGATGTAGTGTATATGGAGAAGAGGTGAGGTCCAAGAACTGATCCCTGAGGAACCCCAGTGACCAGTTGATGAGTTTTGTATACCTTCAATTCAACCTTAATTACCACAACATGGAGTTTGATAGATGTTACAGTGATTGTATGAGATTCAAATGAGTTATAATTGCATAGAGGAGAGTGGGTTAAGTATATCCAGTTGTTAGAAATGAGCAATCCTGTACCCCCACCCCTTCCAGTCTGACGAGGGGTGTGAGAGAAGGAGAAGTTATTAGATAGAGTGGCTGGAGTTGCAGAGTCTTCTGGATGAATCCAGGTCTCAGTCAAGCCTAGGATGCTCAGGCCAGATTGCAAAGAAAAGGCTGAAATAAAGTCAGCTTTGTTGACAGCTGACTGACAGTTCCAGAGTCCAACCGTGAAAGAGAAAGGTTCAGTGGAAGAGGTGTTAGGATGCAGGTTAGAAAGATTGCGTCGATGTGTGCGTGTGATGTTAGTGCGATGTGTAGAGACTACCACAATGAGTTGGAAACACATGATAGAGGAAGACAGAAAGAAGAGTGAAAAAGAAGGAAGGAATACTTTAGTGCGCTGTCTGTTTCGTTGCTTGGTTAAGTCGCGCAGGACAAGTCGCAGTCTTTAATTCAATTCAAGTTTTCAATACAAGTTTATTTGTATAGCGCTTTTCACAATACAAATCGTTGCAAAGCAGCTGTACAAAAAATGTAGGCTACTAAAATATAATTAGTAGCTTATTAGTGGTGACTACTGTATGTTAAGTCGATGTACATATGGTTAAATATTAAAAAAGTAATGGTGTAATCAAAAACAGATCATGAACACTAATAGTAATGATTATGTGCTGTAATCAAACTTGTAGGAAAATTATGTAGTGCTGTATGTTGTTTCAAGGCTGGCATCATCGGTGGTCCTCTGAGGGGGTTGGCATCATCTCTTCTTCTGAATCCGGGCTGAATCTTGTGTAATTCCTAGTTACCACGGGATGGAAATCCCGTGGCAGAAACAGAGAAACAAATAAAGAAATAATTAGCATAGCTGCTGTTCCAACCAAGCAAAAATTGTGTGTTTTGCCCAAGCTGAAGAATGTTGATGTCTTTACTCTCGTCCGTCTTCACGCAAAGACGCTGACGCTTTAGCGTCAGCTGATACGACGCAATTGAATACACCAACAATCAATACTTCACCGAGAACAGCTGGGGACGCCTCCTTGGCTGAGTGAGTCCCCGAATGGATCGTAGGCAAATGGGTCAAACCGAAACTAAAGCACACTTCACAATTTTAAGCGCCCTCAGGAAGGGAACGATACAAGTAACAAAAGCTTCCCTTGGAAGTCAGATCAGATTTTCAATTTGAATAAGTGCAATCAAAACTACAATTTAAAACGAAAACACCAGCAAGACAAATATACCGAAGGAACAACTGCTTTCTAGCAGTAACTAAATGCAAATAGAAATGAATAATAGAAACAAATAAACTAAATAAATAGGCTTATTTATTTTGTAATGGTTTTCATACTTTACAAACCGTATTTTCTATGGCCCTAAACCTAAAACTAGCCCTCACAGGAGATTGTGCACACTTTTACTTCCTCAAAAAAACTCACTGCGCATGATTTATAAGCCTGTTTCCTCATGGGGACCTAAGAAATGTCCCCACAAGGTCAAAATCTACTGGCATTACTATCCTTGTGGGGACATTTGGTCCCCATAACGTGATGAATACCAGGTACACACACACACACACACACACACACACATGTTGGGTTTACATGTTTTATGGGGACATTCCATAGGCGTAATGGTTTTTATACTGTACAAACCGTACTTTCTATCGCCCTACACCTACCCTACACCTAAACCTAGCCCTCACAGGAGATTGTGCAAACTTTTACTTCCTCAACAAAACCCACTGCGCATGATTTATAAGCCTGTTTCCTCATGGGGACCTGAGAAATGTCCCCACAAGGTCAAAATCTACTGGTATTACGATCCTTGTGGGGACATTTGTCCCCACAACGTGATGAATACCAGGTACACACACACACACACACACACACACACACACACACACACACACACACACACACACACACACACACACACACAGACACAGAGAGAGAGCTGTAGTGATTGTTGTTGTAAATGTCTCTGTTCTTGTGTTCAGATGCCTGTTTTCTCACACTGGATCCAAACACTGCAAACACTAAACTCAGTCTGTCTGAGGACAACAGAACGGTGAGACGTGTGAGAGAGAAACTGTCATATCCTGATCATCTTGACAGATTTGATCATTGTCCTCAGGTGTTGTGTAGAGAGAGAGTGTGTGGACGCTGTTACTGGGAGATTGAGTGGAGAGGAGAGTATGTGTTAATATCAGTGTCATATAAGAGGATCAGCAGGAAGGGATGGAGTCATGAGTGTGTGTTTGGACAAAATGATCAGTCCTGGAGTTTGATCTGCTTTCCCTCCAGATATTCATTCTGGCACAATAACATACAGACTGATCTCCGTGTGAAGCCCATCATCATCAGTAGAACAGGAGTGAATGGTGTCTATAGAGTAGGAGTGTATGTGGATCACGGAGCAGGAACTCTGTCCTTCTACAGCGTCTCTGACACAATGAGCCTCATCCACACAGAACACACCACATTCACTCAGACGCTCTATCCTGGGTTTGCATTAGTTTCTTTTGGATCAACAGTGAAACTGTGTTGACGACTCAGAATAGACTGACGAGAGGTTCTGCCCATAATGTTTTGAGCTACACGATAAATGAGTGAGATGTTTTAGTCTCTTATTTTCTCTTCATTACATTAATTGTATTATGGCTAAACTTCCATTACTGTATGTTTACACGAGTATGTATAATAAAATGTTTTTCCTTTGCATTTTTAAAGTTTTGCATACAGACAACATGCAGTCAGAAAGATCCCTGTTTTCAGGAATCCACAAAAATGTGAACCCAGTCCAGAAGCTGGCAATTTCACTTTGTAAAAAATAAATAAATACCTGCCTGTGCACATACTTATATACTGAACATGTAATACATATGCGCACGACCTTTTCACAAAAGTGCGGTTTTGTAGTTTACAAAGATACAGTAATTATATATTTTTTCAAAAACTTAAAAGTTTGTTTTCATGCTCATCAAAAGGCTGTTGTCATGTGAATGAAAAGCCAAAATGCAAGAAGTTTTTCTGTTTTTAGTTCAACAGTGTCATGTAAACACCCAGTGAAATAACTTGTCAGAATAAATGTGCGTACACAACAAAAACCCCAGTGTTCAATTATTTCTGCTTAGTGTTAATATAACCTAACTCAAAATTTTAAAAGTTACACTAAAGCAGTGTTGAAGCTGATGAGATAATGAAGTGCTTAATTAAATCATGATTGGGAAATAAGAATTGAACACTTGCTGTCAATATATTATAATAATGTCATTTTTATTTTTGCATTTTTGTGGACCTTCATATCCCATCTGTGATTTAAATACATTTATTTCAAAATAAATGTATAATAGTTTGATATAATACACACTTTAGTCGTGTCCCCAGGGTTTCACTCAGTCCTGTTACATGAACACATTCCCCCTCTAAAAAACTGAGAAAATTCCACAAAACACATTTTCAACTGGATAGTGCAACATCTGGATATTCTGAAGGCAATGGTGACAGGAAGTGTCAGTCCTGTTATCTAAATGATTTCTTAAATGTTACTTGTTTATTTTAAAAATACAAATCTTTGATGAATCACTATAATTTATAAGTATGCTTATATATAATATTACTATGTACTTCATGTGGCTATATTTTATGTATTTGCTAATTTTATCCTAAAATCTCAGTCCTGTTACTTTCAGACATGTTACTGATATATACTGTACCCATCTATAGTAACTGAGTAATAGTAAAAGAAATCTGTGTTTTCTTTATATATATTAGGCTGCATCCATATTAATCTAGATACATTAGAATTGTTTTTTATCCTGTGCCAAGTATGTATTAGACCCAAATATGGAATGGCATTTGAGTGTGACCTGTGCTGTAAGAAAACATTATCATCCAAGATGGCTGCCGCAGCATGTGGAGCTGCTACAGGCAGGAGCAAAATTTGAACAAAACCTGAAATCCACCGCACAGATACAGGGCAAGTGATTGTGGAAGATGAGTTTTTGAACTTTCTGTTTGTCAAACTTAAAACTGTGAAGCAGGATGAGATTGTTTTGATGGCTGAGGACCATTTTGGATCAGAATGGATTGCAAACTCCACCAAACTGCTTTTTGAACTGTGTCCAGGTTCTACTCGCAAGCTTGTGGCTCACACCGGGCCTCAAAAAGACTCAAAGAACATCAGGAGTTGCCTTAAGCTCCTTAATGAAGCTGGTGAAAATGTTCCTCGGTTTGTTTCTCACCATCTTGATGAACTTCCACCTGTGACTTTCAACAGCCTTGATGTGTCCTGTTTGCTTGGTAAGATTGAACAACTAAGTGTGGATATTACAACTATGAAACTGGCTGTGTCTCTGCAGACAAACACCTGTAACGATCTGCGGATTATCACCACGGACATAAACCAATGTTTGAGTGCTATTGAGCAGCCTAGGACAAATCTGAAGAGAGGGCCTGTTCTCCAAACCAATAAGCCTGCAACGACTCAGAGAGTGTCCACTCCTCAAGACCCAAGATGACATGGAGGGTCAGACCAGTGAAGGAGATTTAACCCAGATGGAGAATTCTGCCTTAGGCCTGGGCAGGCCAACCAGTGCTGCAAAGGAAGACTCTCATGTGAAGTGGAGTGACATAGCAGCTACCCCACCCTGGAACCTGGTCCAGGGCAAGAGGAGCAACAACCGCAGGAAACAGGTCTATGAAAATGCTTCAGTAAAGCCAAAACCTCGGCTGAATCCTCACAAAGGGAAGAAAACGGCCGGCATTGTTGGAACTGGTACAGGTGGAGACATCCAAGTCATAAAATCCAAACTGGTGAGTGTATTTGCAACAAAATTTTCACCTGATTTAGACTCTGAGACTTTGACTAACTATATGAAAGATAAACTTGGGCGTAATGTAACCTGCCAAAAGATAGAAGCTGTACAAAGTTGGTTCAGTTCTTTTAAAATAACTGCAGAGTGCAAAGAGGTGGATGAAATGTATAATCCAGAGCTGTGGCCTGAAGGCACTTTCGTGCGGCGATTCAATGAGGCACGCAAACCTAAATCTACCGCTGTGCCAATATCAGTGATGAACGTGCCTGTAATGGGATCAGGGGTACTGCTGAAGACAGCTTATAATGATTGTTTGAGGATACTACTGAAGAAGCCCAGGAGCAGCAGTGCAAGTAAGCTTTTTTGTGACTTGAGGCTAAGCTGTTTACAGGTCCTCTTGAGGAACCTAATGTTTAAGTTTATGTGTCGACTTGATGAGTCACAAAACTTTATTATAGTACGGCTCACAAGTCCCAGGTGTAGCTCGTTCCGATATCAACCACATCTATGGAAGCATTGGTATGAGTGTCTTTTAAGACTCTTGTGAAAAAGGGTGTCTTTTTATGTTTACGTAACTGTTTTTATATGTTGTATGTTCTGCTATTGGGCCTAGAGCCTGTAATAAAGTTTATATATTATCCACAGAAAAACTGAAAAGGCATAATTTGTTAAGTTTATTATTTTTAATATCATTTTAATTTAATATTTATTATTTTTATATTATTTATATCTTATCTCATTACCCGTCCTCTACCCCTGAACATAACTCTAACAAAACCCTCTGCAGACTATTTTCTATTAAATAGAAAAATGATTTGTCCTTATTTATCAGTGAGGTCAGCTCACTAGTCAGTGTTTAACACTCTTCAGTGTATCAGTGCAGGCAGTAATACCTCACATGTGCAGACAAACCTATATAGTAATATAAACGATGTTCATTCCTGTTAGCATTCCTTTTTTCTTAAAAAAAATAAAGTTAAACCACAATTTTTTTATTAAATTTGGGCCATCATTTGTCCCATTGTTCATTAACTTGCATTACAAAAAAAAAAAACTTTAGGTTTGAGTCGCCTTTAAAATAAAAATAGGTTTGTGTACTTTAGAAAAATACTTGTGTAGATAAATAGTTAAAGATAAATATTTTTTTTGACCATGAAACCAACAATTTATTTTTTAAATAGGGGAAAATTAATGAATTTGTTGACATATTTTTTAAACAAACTTTTTAAAAGGCATATATAAGTTTTGGTAACAGGACTGAGAAAAATCCATCCATCTTCCACTTTAAAATTCTGAAAAAAAAAATAAAAAAAAAATAAGGTTACCTGAGATGGTTAATAGTTAAATATGTGTATTACTAGATTCCATCTGAAAAAAAAAAAAAAAAAAAGCTAAAAAAAGACATTGTTTGGAAGAGCTTTAAAGCAGATTTCACCCCCCTGCTGAAAAAACCAGCATATGCTGGTTAGGTATGTTTTGGTGCTGGGATGCTGGTTTTAGCTGGTTTATGCTGGTCCTTTGCTGGTTTATGCTGGTCATGTTGCTGGTCAAGGACCAGCATAAACCAGCAAAGGACCAGCATTAACCAGCAACATGACCAGCATAAACCAGCAAGGGACCAGCATAAACCAGCTAAAACCAGCATCCCAGCACCAAAACATACCTAACCAGCATTTGCTGTTTTTTTCAGCAGGGCCATTCAGTGGAGTAACCCAACTACAGCTGACTTCCAGCCACACAGCTTTAGATGAAATCAACTGGAATGAAGGACATTAAATATGTCAAGATCTCAGCAGAGGGTAATTACACAAACAAACATGATGTGATATTGATGAGTGTATGTTACACCAGAAAGAGTTCCAGTATAAATGTAATATGTTCTCCAAGCATCAGGGGGAGCTGTGATTTACAGGTGTTTCATTGTGCCTTGGGCTGTCTTTGCAGGGGAGGAGCTGTTGTTTACCCACAGTTCTGTTTCCTGTTCGAAAGTTAAGAAGGGTTATGGCTGTTCCTTGTGATATATGTTTAATTTAGTTAGTCTGATTCATGCAAGTTAGAGAACTGTTTCATATTTGTAATATTTAGTTTTGTAAATTCCATTTTTACTCTGTATATTATTTGATGTTTATTTGGCTATTGTGGATATTGTAGTATTGAGTTTTATTCTTTGTATTCTAGATACATGTAACATTTATCTTTGTTTTGTCTTAAATTAAAGATGTATAATGTTGGTGTGTCACAATTTTTTTTTATTGAATATCTTTAAATCTTTAATAGTATCAATTATAAACACTTAGGAGGGAATTTATGTGTTTCTGTTCATGTCATTTTGTATGTATGATATTATTTTCCACCTGAAAGCAAATGAACTATGAGTGTTTTGTGCTGACTGAATCTTCAAAAGGCCAAAGCGCATTTGTGTTTAACATATGACTTACCAAATGTATTTGACCATAGCTCGTGATCTATTTCTCCAGTTCTTAAGATCTATTCAGCTGAATTCTAAAGGCTGTTTGGTTAGCTTAGTTTTTGTGATCGTTTGTCTCTTCCATCTAGAATCGGCGGAGATCAATCTTTTCAGATCCATCATGAATAAAACACAAACATCTGAAGATGAAGATTTTTTTCCAGGATGCAGGTATTTTGAGTAACACATTAAATAACATTTAATGTTAGAGTTTAGAGAAAAAAATGCATTTTTGTGCACTGTATATTTATTATAAACAATAAGTCCATAAAGGCTCCTCAAGAGCTTTTAATAAAACAATTATATTAAAATGGTTATTATTATAAATGATTAAATCTCCCTCTGTTATTAGTCCAGTTGAAAACAGTGCAGACACAGAGCCCAGCTGTGTGTTTAATGGTTAAATGTAGTTATGACTCATTCGGTTTTAATAGTGAAAATACACAGCCTGGTCTCAGGTATAACATTTGTATAAAAATATAGTGTGACATTTATAATTTCATGTGTTTTCTGTATTAGATGTGAAAATATCAACAATACTGTTGTTTGGAGGCTTCATCTTTATCTGATAATGTAGCATACACACTATATGTTACATATACTGTATAAAGCCTGTAGTTGCACTATTTAATACGCCACTTCAAACATTCTGCCAACTGTCTGTAACTTTACAATTGTATGTCAGCTGACTCTTGCTCGTATTAGTAGAATGCTAGATTAGGGTTAGGGTTAGTAGAATAAGTAGATATACTTATACTGTATATCATGCTGATAAGATATTACATAAGGGGTCATTTACCACACACAATTTGCAATACACTTAGTTAACCCTTTACCTGCATAAACCATTACGTTGAAGTATGCAACACCAATTTGCATGTGCACCATTTGCAGGCTGTGTTTTGAGCTACAAAATACACAAGTGCCACATGGTGTGTATTGAGTGACGCACGACAAATATATTTAATTCTCAAAGGCCACATTTGTATGGTTTAAACTGATCTTGAGTTGGTTTTATAGTGTTTTAATGAGAAATAGTCCATAATTAAAAGGAAGAGTGATAGTTGTAATTATTCTGATTTGTCGATCTTTCCCTAAAAAACACACAACAAAAAAAAATCAAATTATACACACATTTCATATTTTATGATAATGGCTTTCCTGTTGGTTTGTAAAAAGTGTGATTAAATATGGTTTGATTGTTATTTGCATTTATATTACCAGTAGGTGTCACCAGTGTGTGGTATTTTCAAAAAGTGTTTGAGAGTGTTTTAAAATTTAGCTCATTGGCCGTAGATCGATTCGTTCATGGAAAAAAAAAAAACACTTTCAGAAATACCACACCTGAATATGAACCAGATCGAGCCGACAAGCCAGTTGGAGCAAGCATAGAAAGGCCATAAAGCTGGTTCTATCATGGTTTCTGCCTGAAAATATTCTAGTCTTGACACTCATAGTATTCCTAGAAGATCTTTCAGCTCATACTTATTAATTCATTGTGTTCTTGTTTCTGCTGTGTGGATAGAGATGAGCAGACTGGAGACCTGCAGCAGGATTCCCACCAACCAGATGATGATGAGCTATTGACCAGCACAAAACTAGCATGAAGAACAAGTATGGGAGATTATTTGATGGAATCAAACGAAGAGAATCAGATTTTCTCAAACAGCTGACATCCTTTGTTTGCTTTGTCTTCATCTGTGAGGAGGGCTTTCTGAAATCTCAATCAAACTATTGTTTCTCTGCTTTAGTCAGATTCATGACTGCAGCGCCACACTTTGATCTCAATCAAGAATCTGCTGGAGAGTCTCCTGATCTTCACCTCAGTTTCTACAGGTGCAACTGGACAGTCAAGGTATTTCTTCTCAAAACAACATTTACTGATATCTTAAGTAGTTTTTTTTAACTCCTGTGATGGATCTTCCTGTGTTTCTAGTAAACAGGTGCAACATGTATCTAGAAACTGAACACCACTCACTCTTAATAAGCGTAGATAACTGGAGAAGTAACAACTGAATATGCTGTCAAATTTTTGTTGAATAAAGAAAATACATATATAAGAATTTAATCAATTAACTATTTCATTTAAACTGTTAAAAATGCTCATATTAAAGAGCATTACCAGTGAAATCAATACAATCAAAGACAGAACATATGATCTTTACAGAAGATGAATTTGTTACTTCTATGTCTCTTTTATTATGGGGAGTAAAATTATGTTCAATGAATGAGAACCTGTTTGTGATTTGTTTTTTAGTGCGTGAAGAGGACTTTTATTTTGTTGAGGAGGGATGATGTCATAAGGCTGCGCCACACTCCTGCATCTGTGTTTCTGCTGAAGAAAGGTTTGTGTTTTGAATTATTTTAAGAGTTTCAATCAGTGCAACCCGTTTAGACAGTTTTATAGAGAACTTTGAAATGCATGAATTATTTTTGAATGCAGTGTTATAATGTATCTAATAACATTAATGAACAGTTTTTTTTATAAGCACATCCACACATGAGTAACATATAAGGTCTCACTATATAGTGAAGTAGTTCATCATAAACATGCTGTTTGTTCCTTTTCAGATACTGAGCTATTCTAAACCAGTTCAGCCTTAACTGAATCAAATGCTTGTAAAACATGATTGACATCACAAACATCTGTAATCACAAATACACTCACAATGTTGTCTTTGAAATGTAATCTATTTAAAGGAGCCTGTATTTACACTAAGTACAAATAGCACATGTTGTTTGCACTATTTACACTAACACTCCGTCCACCAATGTGTGATTAGTCTAGTGAACACTATAAAAGACCTAATCTTAATTTCTCCTTTTTCAAATATCATTACTGAAAGGCATATTTCAATAAAAATTAAGGAAATAATGTTGTGAGGTGAATGTATTTGCTTAACCACTACTAATTTAGAAAAGACTGTGTTTTACCTTTTGTTCCTTTTTTTTTTTTTTACATTATTTAATTAATGTCACAGTAAAGTGTTATTTTTCTTTTGAACTTCTGGTGTCCTGATTAAGTTTTATATCCTTCTCCCTCACTCAAGTCTAGAACTGGTACTGTAGTATTTGTATTGGAGGAAGCAAGTGCTACATATTGTGTGTGTGTGTGTGTGTGTGTGTGTGTGTGTGTGTGTGTGTGTGTGTGTGTGTGTGTCATAAATCTATTATTAGTGCAAGTCAAATTTTTTGCTGCACAAATCACCTCACATGTTGTTTACAGTGTTACTGAACAATGCCATCAAGGTGATGTAAACAGCAAACTGCAACTACTATTTGTTAGTGAAATAAAAACAGTGGAAAAGTGCACCTTTAGATTACTCAAAAAAAAAAATCCTGAAGGATTCCAGTAAGAATTTTGTACAGGATTCTTATTGGAATTTCCATCATATTTTGGAACCATTCCTATAGGATTTTGATAGGAATATTCTTATAAGACAAGACATAAATATTCTGTAGGATCATTCCTATAGGATCTTTTATGGGATCAAATTGGATGCTTGTTCATGTCTTTAAGGGAACTTTTTTTATCTAAAGGTGCACGTTTCCTCTGTTTTACTAACAAATAGTACTTGCAGTTTGCTTTTTACATCAGCCTGATGTAGATGTTGTTCATTGTATGTTGCTTGACAAAAAATCCCAAAGGAATCTAATAATAAATTTGTACAGGATTGTTATTGGCATTTCTATCATATTTTGGAACCGTTTCTGTAGATTTCGATAGTCTTAGGATTCTTCAATATTCTTGAAAGATGCTTTAAAATAAAACAGGATCCCATTTAAAATCCTGTAGAAATTATTCCACAGGATATTTATGTCTTGTCCTGTAAGGAAATCCTATAAGACAATTCCTAATGGAATCCTGTCGGGATATTAGCTTGTTTTGTCCTGTTCTGTTATGTTTTCCTAGTGTTTCCCCCCCTCTGTTTCTGGTGTAAATGTTTTAGTGTTTGTCTCCCCCTCCTGGGGGGTGTTCCATAAAACAAATTTACCAAATGAGCCAGGCTTATTTCAGTTAGTCTGACTTATTGTCACTTGATTTGGCTCAAAATAAGTCAGACTAACTAAAATAAGCCGGACTTATTTGGTAAACTTGTTTTATGGAATATCCCCCTGGTTTTGTCTGTTTTGGTTTAGTCTTGCCCATATTTGTATTTCCCCCTCGTTTGCAACCACGCCCTGTTTGTTTGTATTTAAATCTGTGTCTTCACACCCCAGTGTCCGTCGATGTATTGTCACTTCTATCAGTTTTGCTCCATGTTCTTTGTTTTTTTGTTTACTTTCAATAAATATCAGTGTTTATTTAACTCCGGTTCCTGCCTGTCCATCCTCCACTCATCAACCAGCTGTAATCTGTGACAAATCCTTTAGGAACGGTTCCAAAATATGATAGAAATTCTAACTGGAATCCTTTAGGATTTTAGGACAAGGGTTTCAAGGAAGCTGCGATGCAGAAACATTTCCGTTAGAGGTGAAGACGCTGGACGGTAAACACATAAAACAGTGACTAAATTCAGTAATCAGGCTTTATTTAATATCGTGTCCTGTTGTTATATGATGTGGCTCTGTGTATTTATAAGATCGTAACTCAGATGTTGTTCACGAACAAAAACAAAAACTGACGTCATGAAATGGATTGAAATCGAAAGTAAAACTAATGGGAAATCAAAAAAAAAGTGCGCAGTGCGTCGCGGCTCAGATGCTGCGTCATCACATGTGCTTACCCTACTCTGCGTTCATGCTTATAGGGAGCGGTGGTACTGGTCATAATTGACGGTAAGTTCAGTTAAGTAGATATTTAAATACGTTTTTTTTTTTTTTTTTTTTTTTATAAACAAGTGTTCTTTTAAATAACGACATTTAAAGCCATGAAAAGTATTAAATACCTTAATCAGTGTAAAAGTTTTAATTAATTAAAGATGTCATAAATTTGGGCAAGGAAAGACAAGAATCGCATTATGGATTAAAATGCGCTAGTCATTGAAAGTGTGCCAGAGGGACCGTTTATGCATCACTGCAGCGGAGCGCAGATTCACAAGATGAGACGCGTTTAATAGCGAGCGCTAAACAGCTCTGTAAGATCCACAATGACACGCTTGAATTTAGGAAAGAGCACAAATGACTTTGCGTCTTAAACAGACGAAACAGCGCTGACAAACAGGAGAAACACTGTGCACGACGATACAGTAAGAATCATTTGCCATGTCATGTAGCCTATTTATTTTACACTTGCGGCAGAAATGCAGAATATTATACTAATGTATTAACTGGAAAGAAGTAATCTAATATAATTACAGTATCTATAGCATTTGTGCATTTACTAAATGTATTTAGACCACTGTTCTTTATACAAATACATATAAAATATGGTGCTATTTTTACTGCTTATAATTTATGCTACTAGCAAGGGTTCATTTTAATAACTCAAACAGTCAGAATAATTCAATTTCACCATACAAAAATGAGCTTGTTACAATTTTTTACAGATGTCATCGTTTTTTATGAACAATAAATCATGATAGAGGTTTAATATTTTACTAGACATTGCTTTATCCCGCTCATTCAATATTCATTCCATTTCGGCAGGTCTTAAAAAAGGAAACAAAAAGCCTTTATTTGGATTTTAAAAATCCTGCCGATATCATGTAGGCCTAAATAGTTAAATAAAATTCCTTTCTTGGCTGTTGTGTTTCGAAAAGGAGGACACTGTGTAGGGCCCAGAGGTTGAAAGGGGCCCAGAAAACTCAGTGCAGGGGGAAGAACACGGTACTTTCTGACTAGAGGCAGTTCTGGACCCTTTTTAGATTGTCAGCAACTTTTTTATTTTTCTTGTTCAATTTGCACAGTGAACATAGTTGTAGCTCTTATTTTTGAACTCTCAAAATGCACCAAATTAATGGATTTACCTTTTAAATGTATAAAATGTTCTCCAGGGGGGCATGCCCCCGGACCCCCCTATAGAGGGATACACATTCACCCACCATCGTCTCTCTAAATCTTACATGACCGTGATGTGGGCCCTCAACCAGCACCATTACCCCCTGATGTTTTGGCTCAAGCCAAGTTTTTTATTTAAATCTTACAAACATAAACTCAATTGGAAGTGTGTCAGTATGAAGGATCTGTGCATTTATTGAATTACAGTTTTTTACTGTCGTTTTTGCACTGATAACAGAGCCGTAATGTCATTTTTCAAAACTCTAGACACATAATTCACAACCAATGATCATTTTTCAAACCCCTTAACACATTTTTCAAATGCTTGGATACAATACATATAAGCCAAAGATCATTTGTTCATTGAGCTTAAATCACCTGTTCAAAATGACACAACTTAACATCAAAGTATTACTATTTCAAAATGCAACTCACACATTACATCTGAGATGAGTGTGCATTCATTTCATTACAAAGATCGAACTATGAATTGATACATCTGCTTAAAATGATAAGTATATCATAACTGTTGCATTACCCTTGAAGCATAGCTTTTATGGAAAATAGTGCATGTTTCAGGATAGATCATTTGACACCAGTTACCGCAGAATATGACCCAGATGGACTACACTACACTCTCAGAAAAAAAGGTACAAAACTATACCTTTAAGGGTACAAGCAGGCACGTGCACACATAGACATCTATGTGTTTGCGCACAGCTTCCCTGTCAAACAAATATATTTATTGAAGAATAGTATATCTAAATATCAGGTCAGGAGTTCTGAAGCCAGAGCATGCGCAGTAGAGGTTCGTTTGGAGGCAGAGCATGCGCAGTAGAGGTTCGTTTGGAGGCAGAGCATGCGCAGTAGTGTCGTGAGGCGGAGCCGCGGTGTCAAAGTCCCGCCCAAACTCCCGCAGACTAGGGCTGTTCGATTCCAAAAATTCTGGAATCGATTCCGATTCCGATTCCTGGTTCTGGAATCGATTGGATTCGATTCCAAGAATCGATTCCTCACTGTTGTTTTCGATTCTTTTTCGATTCTTGTGTTTTAGATTGGAGGAAGCTAATTTTGCAATGAATGCAGGATGTAAAGGCTTTAGAAAGTTGCCTTCTCATAGTATGAAGCTTCATTTGAAAAAAAATAAATAAAATAAAATAACAAGATTTTTCTGTAGCTCTGACTGATTTCAAATTGTAATTTTGTCTGCATTGCCCATGAAATTAGTCATAACCCACAGCTCAGCAGTGGACATGCATTTAATGCATGAATAAAACAAGACATGACCTGTATAAAATGACAAAATTAGCAAACTATAGGCTACACTGAAACAAAATAAACAGACCTTTAGCAACAACACTGATATAAGAGCTCACGGCATAGCTGTCAATCAGACACGCTCTCAGCCACTGATAAATGCTCTCTGCGTTTTCTTTCAGAGTTATCATTGGCTGATAGATAGGTTAAAAATATAATTTATTTAAGATGTAAATAAGATCAAGACACGTCATGATCTATTCTGTCGCGCAGCGCTCAAAATTGTGGACAACATGAGCCAGTTATCCCGTAAAATAACATCTGAATCTTTTTTTGAACTGGTTCATTTAAATTATCTATCTGAACGAATCTTTTCGTGGAAATGAATCAGACTAATAACTATTAGCGAGCAAGAGGCAAATAATGGGCGCTTCTCAAATGGAAGGCTGCATCCTTAAACTCAGACGAGTTTTGTAATGACTTATTTCCATTCAGTTTATTTTCGCCAATTGACGTTCAGCGACGTTTGGTGACTAGCTGCCGAGATATGCAGCATTCATGGAATGAAGCCTTCCATTTAAGAGGTACCCGTTTATAAGTTTTGTTGAACTGAAAACGACTCTGAATGAGGAGTCGATTCCCCTTAAGAGGATCGATTCCAAACGTTGGAATCGACTCTCGATTCCCAATGCCTTGGAATCGAGGGATCGATTCTTTTTGGAATCAATTCCCAGCCCTACCGCAGACCCAATCCCACGATCACAATCATGACACCACACCCCGTTTTTATAGCATCAAATAACTACTTAAAAGCGAACTTATTAGAAAAACGAACACCTGAACACGAATCAGCATTATAAGAACTACCTCACACGATGGAAATCTTCTTTGGAAAAAAATTATTTGAAATGTAATTCGATTATTTAGTTTGGCTCACGTCCCATTAGATTACATGGAGAGGGCGGGGATTTTGACCTATACTGCAGCCAGCCACCGGGTGGCGATCGAAAACTTTTGGCTTTACTTTTCAGGACACCTACGGCACACCTGGGCACATTAATCAATAAAACTGAGTAGAAATAAGTTATTTTGGTTATTCTAATCTAAATATATACTTGAAACTAGTAGCATAGAAAATGTTTTCAAAACATGCAGATTGTGGAATGGTTTCCTTTGCTGCTCTATAAACCCAGTGAATACTAAGGAGACCATGGTTTCTGTGAACTGATTATTTTGTAGACATCTTTTGAAAATTAAACAATTGCATGAGTTTGAGGAAGATAAAATTAACTTTTTAAATTATTTTTTTTAAAGTAAGTCAGTGTTGCGTTAATATATATACTTTTTTGTTAAAAAAAGTAATTAAAAATACCTAATTATGAGAAGTGCCCTTTATTTCACCTGAGCCCCTGCCCCTCAAAATGTCTGTGCACGTCCCTGGGTACAAGTAGCTGTCACTGGGGTGTTACCAAGGGTACAATTTTTTGGGTACATAATTGTGCAATAAGGACCCATTGTGTACCTTTAAAGGTACCTTTATATGGTTTGTTACCCAGGAACAAAATTGTACCTCTGCAGTACCTTTTTTTTTTATAACTGTGTATCTATGGGTGTCATATTTGATTCTTTATCAGATATTGTTTCTATGGCCCTATGTACCTCTTTTACAGAACACATTTTCATATTCAACATTACTGAATGCAAGATGTCATTTTTATGTTATTGCTTTTGTGCTTTTATTGAGTTAATGGCTACCCTGGTGAAAAAAAAAGAATGTATCAAGTTGGTACACAAACTAACCCTGCTGGAAAAAACAACACCATCTAAAACCAGCCTAGGCTGTTTGGTTGTTTTTGCCAGCCTGGTTTTAGCTGGTCATAGCTGGTCAGCAGGCTGGTTTTAGAGGGGTATTAGCTACTTTTCTGTCTGGTCAGGCTGGGAAACCACCAACTAAAACCAGCCTGACCAGGCTGGAGACCAGCTAGAACCAGCTAAGAAGAGCCAACCAGCCTAGGCTGGTTTTAGCAGTTTTTCTTCAGCAGGGTACAGTATACTGTAAACTGTATACTGTACCCTGATGAAAAAAAAAAAAAAAAGAAAAAAAAAAGCTAAAACTTTGAATCTAAATTTTTCCTTTAGAAATCCTATGCTGAGATTTATTTTATCAGTAAATGATACCACTGTGTCTGTAGGCTACTGTTCTCAGTCTACAGTAAAAAAAGAAAAAAGAAACCTGTATCACATATTTTGTACAACTATATTTAATGATTGTACTAGCAAAAACACAGTGAAACTATGGGTAACTTGTGTATGGGTGATCTAAAGTATTGTTCCTATGATATTTCATAATAAATTAGTTTTTTGAAACAATGTTTCTGCTAATGCAAGGCTTCTTTAAAGATATGAACGCAATATGCAAAGTTTTGAACACTGGACAGCCTGTGTTACAAATAATGACTGTTTTGAGTTTTGTATCTAGAGTTTTGAAAAATGACATTACGGTTCTGTTATTAGTGCAAAAACGATTGTAAAAAAACTGTAATCTATTTTTTTCCTTTAGAAAACCTATGTTGAGATTTATTTTATCAGTAAATTCCACATTACAGTATTTCTATGATACCACTGTGTCTGTACTCTTCTCAGTCTACAGTAAAAAAAAAGAAAAAGAAACCTGAATCACATATTTTGTACAACTATATTTAATGATTGTACTAGCAAAAAAACATTGAAACTATGGGTAACTTGTGTATGGGTGATCTAAAGTAATGTTCCTATGATATTCCATAATAAATTTGTTTTTTGAAACAATGCTTCTGCTAATGCAAGGCTTCTTCAAAGATATGAACGTAATATGCAAAGTTTTGAACACTGGAGAGCCTGTGTTACAAATAATGACTGTTTTGAGTTTTGTGTCTAGAGTTTTGAAAAATGACATTAAGGTTCAGTTATTAGTGCAAAAACGATTGTAAAAAACTGTAACAGTGTCACTTGTGGCTCTTTATTAATTGCTTTAGGTATTTGTGTATATTTACTGAATAAGGTAGTACATGATCTTGGTAAGTTTGACCTCATTGTAGCGAATATGTTTGGTGCATCAAAAATCATGCTTATTAAGATACCAACAGACATGCTAATCCAGCACAAACGTGCATGAGAAGTCACCCAAATGAAGCTATTTAGACCTCATAATTAAATACAAAATGGGTGAGAACTGAAAAAGGTCCACTTTTTGAAAAAAAGATCCCCCCTGAGGGCCTGAGATCGTGTCGTGTTGTTATATGATGTAGCTCTGTGTATTTATAAGATCGTAATACAGATGTTGTTCATGGACAAGAACAAATACTGACGCCATGAAATGGATTGATATCGAAAGTAAAAATAACGGGATCGGTATGAATTGAGGGCTTAACACCGTGTGTGTGGGTTATAATCTTTACGGAAATGATTGGTAGATAAATAGACTATACAAAAAAACGCTATACAAAGCCGTAAAGCACGTTAATTAAAACAGCTGCAAATGGTGGCAGAACAGTCACTACTCCAATGTTTTATACAATGAAAATTAGTAGCATAAACGTATACGAATATCATTAATAATATCAGTTAAACAGATTTATAGCTTTTGACACATAGCTGCAGACTCCAATCAAACACGAGTTCAACAACTCACCAAGACCACCCAAAATTGCTGGTTTAGGATGCAGACCGAATAACAGAATAAAATAAGATCATACAGGACAAAGTGAAATTCCATTAAAATAAAAAGTAATGTCCAATAGGATTCTAAGAATCCAGTAAGATCAAAGTTTTTGACAAGGGATGTGTGTGGGTTATAATCTTTACCGAAATGATTCAAAACTTCAAAAACAAAAAGATCTTTCCAATGAAGCTATACTTTATCTGTCAAATTAGGAGACAAATATTGCAGAAGGCCCCTGTTACTCTTTTCCAATATTACTCCCTTATGCGCGTCTGAAAAGTCTCCCGTTTGATGTGGGTGCAAAGAAATATGTTGGTTTCGTGTAGAAGTCGACCGATTTATCGGGCCGATATTTGCCATTTTTTTTATATATCGGCATCGGCTGATATCTGTGTTTAGCAGCGCCGATTTAAAGTCAGGCACGTCCGCGGGCAGCCCCGTGTGGTAAACGCTAGTGATGCGCGGGTCGTCTCATAACCCACGGGCCCCGCGGGTCGGGTTGGGGCGGGTAAAGAAATTGTCACTTTATTTGCGGGGCGGGTTGGGGCGGGTCATTAAAAACAAAATAAAATTAAAAAATCAATGTATGTTGCGTGCAATTCCCTATAGCCTATATTACATATTTGGGAATATATATTTTCATATTTTATTAAGTTCTTTAATAAGGTTATCAACACGTCACGTCACGAAAGCGCCAAGCAGCTCCCGCTGCCAGCCACAAGCGCATCAAGCGAACGCTCATTCGGCTCTGCAGGCCTGGTGCTATGCGTATTTAAATCTCCTCTGATGCGCATTATCCTGCATTAGCCAAAATCATTACAGTCAACCACATCCAGTCATATGTGAATTAATGTAAATATTCGCTAAAAACACACAATAAAGACAGCAATGATGCAGTCAGGACTGTGGCACCGGCTTGCTTTGAAATGTGTCCGGTGATTGCGCGTGATGCGTGCACGACCTAGTCATTTTAAACAGTACATAATAACGAAAACAATACCTTACAAATAAAAAGAAGCAGATTTTTATGATCAGAACTTCCTTAAGCCAGTCAACCTGTAACATTTCAGTCCAAGGATCCAGTAAACGAATGCGTTCAAATAGAAAGTTCAAAACGATATTCATAAATGAAGCGTATATTTTCTTCCGGCACCACTAACGTTACACCACCGATTATTTTGTTATTAATATGATTTGATTTATGGTTCATATCCATAATCGTACAGTATGTTGTTGTCAGTTTAAAGGGCGATGTTTCCAAGCACTTTCGGGCAAAAAAAAAAAGAAGCTGTTTTCATTTACATTACAATGCATAGTATGTCTATTTAATGGTCGCGGGTGCGGGGCGGGGCGGGTTGTAAAAATAGACACAGTGGTGCGGGGCTGGCCAAATAATTTCATAATTGCGGGACCCGCGGGTTGAAAAAAAACCCCGACCCACGCATCACTAGTAAACGCGCTGCTGTGAAGGACCCCAAGCCAAAACCTTTGTAAAATTCAGTAACAGTTCTGAGAGGTAAAGGTAAGGCTTAAATTCTGATATTTCAAAGTCCCATGGCCATATATTACTAATAAACTATGAAGTGTTGCTTTCACTTAGTGAAAAAATAGCATAGAACCGTCGGGAACTGGCATAATGCTACAGCTGGTTAAAGGTTTGCTTACTTGCAGTTAAGTTTAAGGATTGTAGTCAAAAACTATCAGCAGTTTGCTTGCTAACATATTAGCCCCAGTGTTATAAGTTTTTTTTTTTTTTTTTCTTCCTGTGTCAATAAAAAAATGCATTCTAATTACTTGTGGGTGGGTCGCGGGTGGATGAGATAAATCAGCAATCATGCAAAGATTAACTACATTTTCTAAAATCTGAACCAGAGTTATGTGGTCAGGACCGTGGCACCAGCTTCCTTTTAAATATATTTTGATGATGGCACCTGATGCGCCCGCAGATTACACTATTGCCTGATTTTGCTTTATTTCGTTGTCAAAGTAAGATTTTGCTGTCTTTTGTCATCAAAAGTAGTCTGAAACAAGCGACAACTGAGCCGCTGAGCATCTCCACTCAAACACAGCGGTGTTTAGTTTATGAATGAAGTGCGTTTTTAAACGAATCTAGTGAAACGATTCAATTTTCTATTCATAAAAAGTCACTCGCTTTATTCAGGAATGAATCAGCTGTTCGAATGAGTCAAATGAATGATATGATTCAGTAATTAAATCAGTGTCTTGCCGCCACCTACTGGTCCTCTCAGTTATATAAATCATTTAATATTTAAACAAAATTTTATATTTAAAACATTAATTTTAACATTAATCTCAGCTCTTAAACTTTTATGTAAATTATTGACAGTTTTTATATTAACAGTTTTATATATTTAATACTAGGTCAGTTTGATTTGTTTGGTTAACTTTGGTTAAATCTTTTATAATAATACTGTGCAGTGCACAAAATCAAGATGGTTCATTGTGTTCAGTGTTCGTGATGTTAATTTTAGAAATGATGTTCATCCACTTATCATTAGTGTGACATTATAGCATGCAAATAAAGGGGAGAACTTCAAGATATCGACCCTAAAAATCGGCCAAATAAATCGGCAGCACATATCGGCCATCGGCTGACCCTGACCTCTAAACATTGGCATTGGCATCGGCTATAGAAAAACCCATATCGGTCGACCTCTAATTTCGCGTCTTACTAACCGATTTTCTTGTTAAGAAAAAAGGGAACAAAAAGTCAGTGCTGGTCACCCCATGGCTCCACCCCTGTAATAGTTATTTTCATATCTTTGATGTTAGCAGGGAACATCCACAATAACAATAACTTAGACTTTTGTCTTGTTTCCAGCCAAAATATCTAAATGTTCTTAAATCAAGAAGGATTTTCTAGACGAGAAAAAATTGTTGTCTTGTTTTCAGGAATTTTTTTTTAGTGGACTTTAATGGTTTTTAGTGGACTTTAAAATTTTGAATTGCATGAGAAATTATGAAAATATACAGTTAAGTTTTTTGTTTTTTCATTTGATTTGGTCAAGTTAGTTGTAGTGTTGCTTTCGTATGAAAAATAATCTAGTCGTCTGCTTGAAGTAAGATTATTTTTCTTACCCCATAGGTAGATTATTTTGCTTGTTTTAAGCAAAATCATGCTTAAGTCAAGTCAAGTCACCTTTATTCATATAGCGCTTTTAACAATACAGATTGTGTCAAAGCAACTTCACAGTATTTATACAGGACAATAATGTGTAAGTTACGCAATATTGTAAACATACACTCCCATTCCGGCGTAATAGTCAAGGAAGTTTGCTGCTGTAATATGGCTGAAGCAGGTGCAGTAATATCACACAGCTCATCGCAGCACAACGTGACCAACTGCATGCACAGGGAGCGTTCCTCATTGGAAGTTACGTATAGCTGGGAACTAATTTCAGGCACTGTGTGATATTACTGCGCCTGCTTCAGCCATATTATGGCAGCAAACTTCCTTGACTATTACGCCGGAATGGAAGTGTAGTTCCTAATCTTATCCGCCTAGAAAATCACAGCTTTACATTTTCCGCCGGTCTTAGTCCACGATATAACTACAGAAGAGTCAAGTTTTAAATAGGACAAATATCGAAACTCGTTGGTCATTTTTGAACACGATGCTATTGGTCTAATAGGATTCAATGATCTATGCTAAGCTATGCTAAAAGTGATATCGCCAGAACAGGAGAATGGCTGAATGGATTTCAAAACGGTAAAACTCAACTTATTTACTTGGGGGGGGGGGGGAGCCTGTTTCCAAAAAAAGTGGAGTGTTCCTTTCAGGTGTAAAATAAATATATAAAAGGCTTTTGGAATCAGCCCATAACCCTAACCCTAACCCTAACCCAATCAGAATTGGCCATGAAGAATCAAGATCGCCGCATTACTAAAGAGAAATGTTAGGACGAGTGCTGGCTGTTCTCCTCAATTGGCAGTTGTGGTGCTTCTTAATATTCATTGCATGCTCCTAAATAATTTTTGGTGCTCCTAACTTTTTGAAGTTGCTACCAGTGCTCCCAAGTAAAAAAATAATTTTGAGCCCTGATCTATATAATGACATTACAGATCAGTGGTTCTCCCAAAGTTATAAACAGACGTCTTTCCAGTAACCCTCATAAAAATTAGTTATATGTTAGGTCGTAATAGACGTAATAGACTGTAAAAGTTATCTGTTAGCATAAAACAAAAGCATCAAAACTCATTTAAACGTAATTCATATAATGACTTTTTTTTCAGAAAAAAGTTTTAACTTTCAAAAGTAATGTTCCCTAAATGTTTACACAATGGTAAAATGGAATGGTTCCTTAACGTTTACATAACTATGAAACATTGTGCACATTCAAAGATCATTTTTCATAACTTAATTAGAACATTAGCTAGACGTTGTTAGTTTGAATTTTGTTAGCTGGGATATGTGCTGAAATTAACAGATTGAATACATTGTCAATTATATGGAATTAAAGCATAGGGGTGGGCGATATAAGCTAAAATTGATATCAAGATATTTTCCACTGTCCAGACGATATTAATATTATATTGCAATTGTAACGGGTGTTTTGGGGTTTTGCTTCATGTTCATGTTTTCATGTATTTTATTATGTAGTCTATTCATGATGTTGTGTCTTGTATCCCTGCCATTGGTCCCTCAGTTCTATGTGTCATGTTCTCATTGGTTGTCTTAGTCATGTGCCTTGTTTATGATTGGTTGCTAGGGTCTTGTTCCTTGTTTTTCATTGATTGGTTTGTGTCATGTGACCTGTATTGTCTAGTATAAATAGCCTTTAGGTGCGTTCGACTTCATGCGGCGCTGCGCACACCTGTTGTGTTTCTATGGTTGGTGGTCAAAAAACCTGTTAGGAAAACTTAGTAAAATCCAAGCTCAAGCAATGAGACAGTGTTGTGGAGCAGTACAGACTACACCCATATCAGCTTTAAGTCTTGGTAGGAGAGATGCCACTAGAAATTAGAAGGAAGCAATTAATGATTGATTACTGGTCTAACCTCCAGGGGCATAAAGATGAACACCCTACAAAAGTATTTTTAAAGAACTGTTGGGAACAAAATGTAAGACGTAGAACAAGTTTTGGTTGGTGCAGTAAAATTTATGCAGAAGAAATGCAGGCAAATAATATCAAGATTAGTTCAACAGTTGTTATTCAGGATTATGAACCATGGGTTTATATAACACCTCATATAGATCTGCATCTGCTGAAGGTTAAAAGAACAGAAAGAGAAGTTGACTTGATATCTGCATTTTCAGAATATACCAGAGTCCAATACCCTTGGCAAATACAAGTGTATACAAATTGCTCAAAAGATCCAGAACGTCAAACAACAGGGGCTGCTTTTTAGTCCAAGTTACTGGTAATCAGTGGATCAGTGCAGTAAAGCGAACATCAAATCATTTGGCAGTTTATACTGTAGAAATGATAGGAATGCTTTTGGCATTACAGTGGGTAGAGGAAATAAAACCTGACAATGTTTTAATCTGTTCAGACTCAGTTTCAGCTCTAAAGAGCTTGAGATCTTTTAAATCTAGTCACCAAAATATTCTTTTTAGTATCCTACATATACATTCAAGAATTGTTCAAAATGATACATCAATCAGTTTTATGTGGGTTCCAGCACACATAGGAATATGGGGAAATGAAGAAGTGGATAAATTAGCAAACTTTACAGTTTTACAGAAAGAAACAATAGAGTTACAAGTTCCGTTAAGTAAATTAAAAAAGAGATTAAGGTTTTAATCTGGAGTAAATTGGTAGAAGAATGGCAAGTTAAGTGGAACAATGGAATAACGGGTAGATTCCTTTACAGTTTATTAAACAAGGTAAATCAAAATATAAAGTGTATAGTAAGTCAAGGAAAGAAGAGGTTATTTTCAACAGAATATTATTAGGGCACTCAAATTTAAAAAAGCACACTTAAAATAATAGGGAAACACAAATGGGGTATGTGAACGCTGTAAGGTTGAAGAAACAATTACTCATGTATTTCTTGAGTGTAGAAAGTATGAACAAGAAAGAGGAGCAATTATGAAAGAAATACGAAAGAATGTAAATCAGGAATTACATTTTAAGGTTTTAATAAAATGGGCAAGTGAAATAAATAGTGAAGTCTTCTTTAATTTTATAAGAGAAACGGGATTGGTCAATAGACTGTAAAACTCTCTTCCACACTCCGGAGCCTAGGGTGGTGGTAATGCACCTATTTAAGTTGGTTGCCAGCTGACATTAAAAACCAAGAAAAAGAAGAAGATGGTTGATGGTCACTATTGATGTTGTATTTGGCTGTTGGTGAAAGTCTGTTCCAATGCCGAATCTGTTTCAAGTCAAGTCAAGTCTTGTTTGTTTTGGATTAGGTTTGGATTATGGATTTGGCACTTATGTAAATGTAAACTGCACTTGGGTTCAACTACATCTCGCCATTCAGTGGACTCGTCATTACAGTGATATGACAACATTTTTTTAGTAGACCTTAGTTAAATTAGTCAAAATATGCATTTATAAAAAAACATATACAACTAGGAAAAAAACATGCTTTCGAGATCTAAGGCAAATATAAAATGGTGTGTCTTTAGATGTGTGAAATTATGCAACATAAGACACCTGCGCTCAAGAAACACAGCAAATGGACTGAGCATTGTGAACAGTGATCTTGCACTTCCTGTTACAGTATTTTCTCTCTCTGTGTTTGTAACTGACTACGGCATAGCGATCTGCTCCCTGATTCATGACGTGCGCGGTATCGCATTACTACCCTTACAAACATAAGTGGATCGCGCTGTACTGTAGAAACAAAACAAAAAACACCCCTCTCTTATTTATTTCCTTTCTTATTTTTTTTCTTTTTATGGGACATGACAGCTGTTTACAGACTTCGTAATATTTCCACACAAAATACATTTTGGGAAATAATCATAAGACAGTTCTCGAATAGATATCAGCCTAAAATACATTTAAATTGTAAAGCCGGTCGTGTGTTTGGAGCAAAAATCATCCGGTTCAGATTTTGTTGCCACTCAAGCAGTGCATCTCTCTGCTTGAGTGGCAGTAACAGATGATAACACAACATAATACTCTATTCATGTTACAGTTTTTCTCAATTGCTTAAACACATTTCTTGAAATTATGCCTCTTATTTGCGAAACTCTAAACAAAAATCCACAACTCCTAACTCATTTCCCCAAACTTCCTATATTGAGGTCAAAATGAAGCTCTCCACTCAAAACAACACAATCTTGCTGAAAAACCAAACTTTGCTTTCAGACATGACACACAAATCCTCAAAAACAAACACACTACAATACAGTTTTACACACTGATGAGATAAATTCAAAACAATACTACGAAAACAGTACAAATAAAGAACTTTTCACATGATGAACACAACAAATCTATTCCTTTGCAAGTGTTTTATTCCTTAATTTAATGTACTGTAGAGTACAGTACAAAACAGCAAAAAACAACAAAATAATTATTCTGCCCAGCATCCTGTCTTTGGTCTGGGACAGGCCAAAGAACCTCTTCAGCATCACAGGCTAAATTAGCCCTGGCCAGGCAGCAGGGGTCAAATCCTCTTGCATGCCTGATCCAACCCTGGCACTCATCAACTAAAATATATGAGACTGCTTGTTTTCTCGCCCTTGCCCTTCCTCTGTCTCTTCCACGTTGTCGTTGTCATCCACCTTCTTCTCCTCCTCTTCCTCTTTCACCTCCTACTCTTCCTCTTCAAAATTACACATTACTGTATGTGGGATATTGATTGAAAAAGACTGGATAGGATTCACAGTTACACTTGTACTAGTGGTCTGACAAAAACTAAAAAAATAAAATAAAAGCACACAACGTCATTGTGAAACAGAAAAAAAAAAAGAAATATGGGCACAAAGGTGAAAATAAATATAAGAAAGTCCACTGTCAGAATTTGTAACTCCTGTGTTGTCCTCTGTCTATATACAGTATGCTTTCCAATGGAAGGTTCATGAGATGTACCTTTGATCTATTTCAGAGAACTGCTTTATCATTGGTTGATCTATATTATCTTCATTAGTGAAAGTCAAGATTCACTTGAATAATTCATGGCAAATTTACAAAAAGTCTAATAGAGATGTGTAGAATATATGATTGACAGTTTAGGACAACTAGATCAAAAATTTTGCATTTAGGTAATGATTTATACGATGAGCTAATGACTTGATGTTTTGAGGGGTAAGACTATTGCACAGAGAACTACAGTATATAATACATTTTGAGCAACATGACAATAGCAACTGATAATGTAGGAAACTGCAGACAAATGTATATTTCATTTCTGATCTGAGAAATGCACCAAAGTGACTGAGAAAAACTTTTATCCTTTTATCTCCATCGAAGGTTCTGATTGGTGTGTGCTAAATTTTGACTCCTAGTGTTTCCAGTTGGGTAATTGTGTGCTAATTGAGCTCAAACTTCGCAGACTTGAGTGAACAATATTGAATGCTTGTGCTTTCTAAATGACCTCATGGTGTAAGCACTGAGAAATGCAGGGATTTGTGTGTAGAGTTTTGAAGTAACAGTTCACCAAATATAACTCATGTGTCAAAGCAGGGAATAGTGTTTATAGTTTAGGGAAATGGGTGTGCTTTTTCAAAAATGGCGTTATAGTTTTGAAATTTTAGTTCAAAAGACTGGTTATAGTGTTTTAGCAATTGAGAAAAACTGTAATACTGGTATAGTGCACACCCCTATTAAATCATCTGCTGAATGCATAAATGTAAATCTGATATTAATGTTTTGTTCTCAGTGTTTCCATATACAGGGAAGAAATCAGCATTTGAAATGAAGAAGAGAAAGAGATGTTCATCTCCAGAACCCAGCTGTGTGTCTCTGAAGAGCAGTCAATCCATAAATGATCCTCCTGATTTAAGTGATGAAGCAGTGACCTCTGACCCCAGGTGACACACTCGCTCTCCTGTACTAGAGACAATAGACTTTTATAAAATCAAGATTGTGTTGTGTTAATTACAGTGTAGAGATGTGTAGTAATTATATCTTTGTATATTCAGGAGCAAACAGAGATGTTCATCTCCAGAATCAAGCTGTGTGTCTATGAAGAGCATTCAGTCCATAAATGAGCCCCCTAAATTCAGTGATGAAGCAGTGACCTCTGACCCCAGGTGACACACTCAAGGGGATGATACATGGAGCAACTTTTAGAGCAATTTTGCCGGGCAACTTTGAGCAATGTTGCCGTCAACGGGCAACCAGGTGATACACAGGGCAACTAATTAGGGCAACGGACAGTTGGCAACAACCAATCAGAAAGGAGCAAATCTCTTGCCAAGGAGACCGACACAGCAAAGATGGATGTGGAAACTGCAGCTGTTACTATTGTTTTGGCTTCAGCAGTTATTTTACTTAAGTAAGTATCCGATATAGCACAAAACTAAATCAATGAAAACCTATCTCGCTCTGAAAGCACATTGAAAGCACAATAATCTGCGCAAGAGACGCTGTTCCCCAGGCTGAATTCTGTACGCTTTAAAATTTTGCAAATTTGGACTTTGGGTGCGCGTCCAAATGATAATAATAATAATAATAATAATAATAATAACACACAAGAAAATCATATGTGTGTCAATATATTCAGTTACGACTGGGCCATCAATGTTAATCAAACAAAATGCTAAGAGAAAATCATTCATAGCCCTTAATCGGAAAAGCTTTTACATTTGGTTACTTTATTCGATTTTATTAGATTAGATTTTGTTTGTAGATTTCTTTTTTTTTTTTTTCTTACCTGTACTGTTAGTAGACCTCCGTGAAATAAATAAAGTTTAGTTAATTTGTATCTTTGTTCATTTTTTCTCTGTTTCTCTGGTGCATATACAAATTGACGTTTTATGTCATTATCTCATTAAATATAAATATATATACTACCGTTCAAAAGTTTGGGGTCAGTACATTTTTATTGTTTCTTTTTTTTTATTTTAAGAAATTAATACTTTGATTCACCAAGGATGTATAAAGTTAATAATTAAAAATTTATTAAAAGTTAATAATAAATAATTTATATTTTGAATAAACACTGTACTTTTTAAACTTGTTATTCATGAAAGAATCTTGAAAAAAAAAATCACAGGTTCCAAAAAATATTTGGCAGCACAACTCTTGATATTATCCAACATTGATCATTCTAAGAATAAATCAGCATATTAGAATGATTTTTGAAGGATCATGTGACACTTAAGACTCGAGTAACAGCTGATAAAAATTCTTTTCATCACAGGAATAAATTCTATTTTAAAGTATGTTAAAATAAAAAACATTATTTTATATTTTAAAAACATTTAGCAATATTACTGATTCTCTCTCTCTCTCTCTCTCTCTCTCTCTCTCTCTCTCTCTCTCTCTCTCTCTCTCTCTCTATATATATATATATATATATATATATATATTGTTCAATAATGGTGCGTTTATCACCTTTAACCCTATGATTATTCAGGTAGGGTAAGGACAGTCAAATCTAGCCAAAACCAAAAGTTACTCACCTGCCCGCAGGTTGCAGTCCTTCAGGAATGACGTAGAAGACTCCCCTTGTGGTTGTTCGTGGTTAAGGTTTATATAATAGTTATAAGTAAAATCTCACGAGAGGCACTAGTAACAATACAATTATTATTTATTGGTTACAATACAAAGCAGTTAAATGCAAAAATAAAATAAAAAATCAGCTAAGCTATTTGTTATATAATCAAACTTTTCAACAGCAATATTGGAGATGCTGTTAAGCGTCCCTCGTTAGGGTATCAGGTATCCTCTTACGCTTAATGCAGTCAGCATCTGAAGAGTGGTTTACTCCTCAGACCTTTTATACAACTTTTTGGGTAATTACCATTACACATCAATTAATCATCATATTAGTCATCAATTCCTCAATGTCCTGTATGTTCCAATCTTCCTGCTGTTGGCGTACCAGTCTCTGCAAGTCATTCTTAATGAGACGGTGGTCCTTCCTTTGTCTCTTACGTTGTTGTCTGCGTCTAGCACTCATCCGTTTCCTCTTCAAGGTCTTCATCAGCTTCAGCTCTGCTTGGGGTTGCAACATGATCTCTTCACCCCTGTGTACCCTCTTGTTAACCTTTGTGGTTGATTACACAGTAATAACTCAATAGCATGTCTTACACAATTGTTTCTTACTCATCCTTAACACAACAAATTTTGCAATTGCAAGCATCCTTATCTCTAAGCATATGGCATCAACTTAAAATAAGCAAATAACATAACTTTGAAACAGGTAAATAGCAACCTTATTATCCAAATCCAAAACACCCCCTTCTTGCTATTTCCTGATTCAATCCAACACATTACTCTCTCATTTTCATGTGCATATATCCTTCAAAAGTCTTGGTTCTTTTGTTGAACTTCATTAATTCAACATATATTTGACCTCTAATAGTTATTTTAATTTCAATCACATTCATGTACTCCTTAATCCAAAATTTACCCTTTTTTGGTTTCAACATATCTTCTCTGAGAATCATATCTCTCACAACATCAGGTTTAGGCCAAATTTTTATACTCTGCTTCACAATGGTAAGGTACTGGCCAAATCTCTGCCGCAATAGCGGTATATTAGTAATTTCATGTTGGCATGCTCCAATGTACTCCCCTTTTGGATCCTCACAGATAAAGGTACGGCCTCTCCCGTCCCTCTCACACCTTTTACAGTGTCCCATGGTTGGGATTTGGGTCTCGATCAAGACCTTGGCCGCCACCTTTCTTCTAGGCTCCCGGGGCTTTTCTTCCACCATTTCCAGCAATGCCTCTGTCTATGAGATAAAACATCCCACTTTCTTTTAAATGTAAAAATTTTCTCATTGTACCATCATTGTAAAGCATGTACAAAAATATGGTCTATTACACATATATGTATTCTTTTTCTTCTTTCTTTCAGTGTTCATCTTTCACATCATCATATTGCATTCAAGTATTACATCAAACACTTTTAATGATTTAATACTTTCTACTTCTACTTCTCCTTTCCTTTTAATATTCTATTGCTTCATTATAATTGTATTATCATTGCTTAATAAAATCATTTTATTTATGTCCTATTATTAAAATCACACTTCTTCCTTTTAACTCTATATGTACATTTCTTAAGAACACTTCCTGTTCACTTTTTATCCTTCAGTATTTTTCTGGTACCAAACCCCAGACCCTTTCTTTCCAGGTGATTTTGGGGGTTCTAAAAACATCATATAAGTTACAACCAAAGGTGTCATCCCTTTTGTACCCATTATTGCATTTACACCTAGTATAATTGCTCCAGCTATCCATTTAGTTAAAGTTCCAACTTTCCATTGTTTCCATTTACTACTGTTACATTTTCTAGTTATCACATTTCCTTCTATTATTATGTAAATCACTACTCCAGCCAAAACAACTTCCTCTGTAATAATTGCATATAACCACATTTCAGGCAAATAATACATAACTAGACATGATGCAAGACTAACTATTTCTCCAAACCATACAAATTTTTCTAAATGATTAAACATTGTCAAAAGCTTTTTGCTGCGGTACATCAAAATTATCATAACATCACCCATAACTCTGTTGCTATAAACAATTTTTATCATGTGTAGCAACACTAGTCCTATTGTACCTTTTATTTTCATGTTATCCCAAATCATAATAAACATCCAAATAAATAAACTAGTCTCAATTACCAGTATATCCATCAGGTTATTAAGGTCAGTGCCAGTGATCTTGCTCTTACTATAGACATTGGGTAATATCCATATAACCACCCATTTTAATATTGTATTCTCATGCCATAATGACTCTGCTTTTTTTTTTCTTTTTTCGTTTAGCTTAAACATAGGTCCGTGTAACTGTTTTTCAGTAATCCCTTCATTAATATTGTCTCCTATATTTCCTGTAATATCCCAAAGTCTAAATTGTAATACCATTTGGTCTGTTTCAGTGCCATTCTCAGTTAATATCTCTTTCCATAATTCTTGATTTTTCTCCATTATTTCTCCATTTTCGACATTCATTACATGGACAAGGGGCTGTTAAATATTCTCCTCTACCTTTGACAAATTTTCCTTCATATCTTGTTACAGTTTTACAGTCTTGATCTTTTATAATTTCAAAATAGCCATCTAAGGCCTTTCTGCGCCATAGGGTATGCAACTGCCAATTATATTGCTCTCCATTACAGTTATCAATATTTTTTCCTGGGCATTCCTCCCAGTATTTTCTTGTGCTCACACTTATTTGGTACAAGGTTTTCTTTTGACCAGAATAGGTACTAGGTTTCAATATCACTTTTGCTGTCCTATTTGTTTTACTATGCCATTTTATCCATGGAAAAGGATCTTTTAATTCTATGGGGGTTTCATACATTGTATATTTATTTTTTGTAAAATATTTGTGGCATACTCCTTCAAATACTAACATAGGATTTTGAAGTGACGTTTTGGGTTTACTTTTATCTTCAGTCTTTCTAGTAGTTACGCTAAGTTTTGTTGGGTTAATTCTGTTTTCGTTATTATCTATTTTTACATGTTCTTGATGCGTTTGATAGCACCCATGTTTTTCTCCTGGACCTATATATTCTACTCCACTTCTCTTATGCCAAATCCATGTTTTCCTTATCTGTGTAATGTTAAATATTTCCCTTCTTACTCTGCATTTTACTATTGTATTAGGTCCTTTTTTGTATTTTTCAAGTATTTCTATGCATTTGCTACATTCTTCTAAAGTAGATTTTTTGCAGTTTAATACTTTTATCTCTATTATAGTACAATTTGCAACTTCTTGTACATAAATTTGGTCTACTACTATTAATTGTGTTGCAAAGTCAACTAAAGGCCATATCCCTACCAAGGTTATGGTCCCTATTACTAAAGTTACCAGTAATACTGGTTTTGGAAGACATGGTTCTTTCCATTTCTTCATTGTTCTTGCCCAGTTTTCTCGCTTATCTCCATCATCCAATTTCATAGTTCCTGAAAAATAAAAGAAAACAATTAATGGGAGTTTTCCGGGGGCCCCCTCCATCCCCTTTTACAACGGTCATGTCTGACTCAAGAATAACCCTGCAACGTTATTCCCGAGCCAGTTCCATTTCGACCGCACAGGCGAGTATCTCGGGTTCTGATGTTGTGGTCAAATTTATGATTACCTTAATCATCCGAGTTAGTCTGTGTGTCGGTAGATCTTCTGTTTCACCTTCCATAATAGACTTTTGGTGTGTAGGTTTTTCACCTCTCTTTTTCCTCTGAGGGTTTTCCCCCTTCCAGAAGTCTATTGGCACACATGACACCTTGCCAACTTTTGCAATTATTCTGTTTGGCCAACGTTCTTCATCAATTTGTCCAAATTGGCATCTCATAAAACCATTTTCATCATCACATTCGCCTCGCCTTGGAAAATCTACTTTTGGTGACATGATTTGTTCTCCATCACCATTTTCCATTAACACTTTAGCAATGGTGACAATTGACCAGATAATCCCTTTTCCTTTTTCTGGTTTAATTGTACAACCATTTTTATCAAAGCAAGTCTTTAGGCTCTCTAGTTCACGTCCCAAACTTTTGGGATCAACTAGCAACCATTTGCTTTGCACATCTTCCATTCCTAGTCGACATCTCGACGTCCAGGAATAATCAATACTGCTGTTGCTTAGCTGTCTTAGATAATTATCATTATCTAGGCACACCCTTGTTGCATTTCCTCTACTGCTCAACAAACCACGAGCTTTATGCCATGCCCAAATTCTATGCCTCCCTTGTACCAGCAGTTCACCTTGTCTTATATCACTAATGCATTCTTCGCATTTTATCCACTTCCAACCTGTCCATGTACACTCACAGGTATCCTTCTGATCACCTGTTCGCTGAGTCATTAGTATCTCCACTTTGGGATACTTTATTCTGCAGCCTTCGCAGACAACACACAGAGCTCCTTTTATAGCTCCTGGATGCTCACTGTACTGATTACTCATAATCTTTGGTGATTCTAGAGGCTTTACTTTCAGATCTTTCTTGCACTTTGGTTTATCCTTAGCAGGACCATCCCACCATATATACTCTCCAAAACATCCACAAATTACACAGTTTCCTCCAATAAAAAGTCTGTTACATTTCAGGCTAACAGGATTTCCCATTTTCCCATTTTGCCTGTCTCTTTCATGCTGTATATTCGTTACTATAAAGTTTGTACTATATGTATTCTCTATTTCTTTAAGGGCCTCTTCCCCTAAACATCCAAAAACTGCACCTGCTGCTCCTGATCCTTTTACCATTTGTGCATTCCCTTGTATAACCACCATACCTCCTGAGGAATTTTCTATCCATCCTTCATACATCCGGATCATTATCCGTTGTATCTGTATTTCTGTAATAGCTGACCGAGGTGGGTGTGGGTCAGCTATTGTGACAACACTATCTCTGTCATCATCTACTGGTGGTAAAGTAAGCAGGAACTCATGTGCATTGTGAAAGTCTGTCAATGCCTCTTTGTATATTTTAACCTTTTCAATATTTGGAGTCTCACCCTGAGACTTTTTCAGGCCTTTGCCATTCATATTATACAGTTTAATTTTGCCCATATGTTTCTTACGCACAGTGCTCATAATCCCCTCTGCCTCTGAGGTTTTACACTGTATAACCACTTCCTGCTCATAGTGGCTTGCTATTTCTAGGGCCCATTGTATAACTGCTAGGCCGACTTCTGACTCTTGAAAGTCACCTCTCTGCAGTCCATCCCTACTTGGTAACCATAAAAGTATCTGACCTGGCTCTGTTTCCTGGACTGAGGTTTCTGCCCTTAAGGCTTTTTTCTCCCAGGCTTTTACCCTGTGGTCTCCCCAGGTATATGCCTGTATTAAGGTACTGCTGGATTTTTTCTGGGCTTTCTTCCCTGTCATAGTAAAATTTCCTTCTACTGCAGGTTTATCAACTCTATAGCCCTTCTAGACCCCTCTAGGTCTCACGGGTAGCGATCCCGTTTCATGGCCCTTCAGTCCTTTCTCTAGACTGGAATACACTAATACCCTCTGGATTAGTATAACCAAACCCTCACTGGATTGGTCACTTTTGGGTCTTACTGGCAGCTCTTCAATGTGGTATCTAGATTTTCAACTTATAACTCAAACCTCAAATAGCGTTGGGCGCCATGTTCAATAATGGTGCGTTTATCACCTTTAACCCTATGATTATTCAGGTAGGGTAAGGACAGTCAAATCTAGCCAAAACCAAAAGTTACTCACCTGCCCGCAGGTTGCAGTCCTTCAGGAATGACGTAGAAGACTCCCCTTGTGGTTGTTCGTGGTTAAGGTTTATATAATAGTTATAAGTAAAATCTCACGAGAGGCACTAGTAACAATAAAATTATTATTTATTGGTTACAATACAAAGCAGTTAAATGCAAAAATAAAATAAAAAATCAGCTAAGCTATTTGTTATATAATCAAACTTTTCAACAGCAATATTGGAGATGCTGTTAAGCGTCCCTCGTTAGGGTATCAGGTATCCTCTTACGCTTAATGCAGTCAGCATCTGAAGAGTGGTTTACTCCTCAGACCTTTTATACAACTTTTGGGGTAATTACCATTACACATCAATTAATCATCATATTAGTCATCAATTCCTCAATGTCCTGTATGTTCCAATCTTCCTGCTGTTGGCGTACCAGTCTCTGCAAGTCATTCTTAATGAGACGGTGGTCCTTCCTTTGTCTCTTACGTTGTTGTCTGCGTCTAGCACTCATCCGTTTCCTCTTCAAGGTCTTCATCAGCTTCAGCTCTGCTTGGGGTTGCAACATGATCTCTTCACCCCTGTGTACCCTCTCGTTAACCTTTGCGGTTGATTACACAGTAATAACTCAATAGCATGTCTTACACAATTGTTTCTTACTCATCCTTAACACAACAAATTTTGCAATTGCAAGCATCCTTATCTCTAAGCATATGGCATCAACTTAAAATAAGCAAATAACATAACTTTGAAACAGGTAAATAGCAACCTTATTATCCAAATCCAAAACAATATATATATGTAACCCAGATCCCATGTAATTAGAAAAATAAAGCTGGAGTGATTTAATACAATGAAACTGGGCCTGGGCTCGTTGTAGGGAAATACAACTTGTTTTGTATGCTACTTAATAAATGTATAATTGTAATACTCTCTGCTATTCTTATAATGACCACCACAACTATTTTAGATGCAAAAAATATTCACAAGTATTTATTTACAACATGAAATAAAGGATAAATGTATCTTAGAATAAAATTAAAACAAAATCACATGCGTATGAAAAAGAGATGGAAGAGAAAAAAAACTTAAAAGCAAATAAAACTTCACTTTCCCAAAAGGAAAACCTTTCTGTGGTTATATTGAAATTAAATAATTAATTATTCCCTCTGAAAAAAATGTCCAAACCCGTTGCAGGCCTGTTCAATGACACTTTGTGTGCGGTGGGGCCTAAAAACTGGAATGGCCGCTAAACTCAGAACTGAGCATAAACAAAAAGCATGTGCATTTGAATGTTAGTACTCATGAATCCAGGGTAAGTCAGTTGGGCCAGAAAGGAATGGGGAAATAAAGGCTCAGTACGGCAATGGCGATGGCAAAGGAAGAAACACAGCACAACAGGTCACAGCACGGCAGCAGGGCACTCCATGGCAGGACAGCAGGTTGGAATACCCATCTCTCTCTCTCTCACAACGTCCGTCTCCTTAAAGTATATTATCTGCATTGAGCCACATTATCAAACACTATCTCTTGTCGAATTAGCATTATCTTTGCTATAACATTCAGAAGTATCAAAATGCTAAAACTACGACATGTGGGCACATTTGCACAGAATGCTACCACTAGCTAGCATGTCACTAACCATGTTATACATCCAGTCTCTTCACTATAACAATTCGATATAGCACAAAATTCCTATTTTCCTCATGCGTGCTCACTGCTCCCCACACAAACCTGTGCCTCTAGTCCCGCCCCATACACAGTGAACGTTACTCTGATTGGCTCGAGCTCAGATATTCTTAGGCTATGCTAAGTAAATATCCTGATGCGCCGTGTGTTTATTATGGGGGACTTTAATAGCTGTAGCTTGGACAGTGTTCTTCCATCTTTTAAACAGTATGTGGATATCCCCACAAGGAAAGAGAAGGTGTTGGACCGGTGTTATGGGAACATCAATAATACATACCCTGCTCGCGTGCAGCCTCCATTAGGCTCCGCGGATCATAAAATTGTTTTTCTGTTACCACAATACAGACAACGGCTGAAGAGGGAGAAGTTGTTGGATCTGTTTTCCACACATCTTTTCTTTTAATCTGTAGAGTAATCCATCTTTTAACTCTAACTTGCGGCTTTCACGTAGGAGCAGCACAGTTTCAGGTGAGTCATTCTTTGAGCGTGCCAGACCTTTACTCTTCTCCAGTGCTTTCTTTAATGGCCCAATTGTTGGGTCCATATCTTGTGATGCTTGAATATCTTTTGAACTCAACTGGTCAAGAGTGTTCATGCTAAGGTTCACTGGAAACACATAAGCTTCAGGTACTGCTGTGGCAGGAGCTCCCAACTGATCAACAAATCTGTCTGGCACATCAGCCTCTTCACTTCTGCAGGCTCTTTTGCAGAGGGCTTTGATGCCGGCTGATGGGACACTAGTCCACTCTTTTGTCTCCTCTGAAGTGTACTGTCTGGACAACAAATCAGCATCAATATTGTGTCTCCCTGGTCGATACTGGATGGTGAAATCGTAGGTGGCGGAAGCGGCGAGCCAACGATGTCCAACTGCACTGAGTTTGGCGGAGGTCAACACATATGTTAAGGGGTTATTGTCAGTTCTCACAATGAACTTGGCTCGATACAAGTAATCGTGAAACTTGTCCACAACAGCCCATTTTAATGCCAGAAATTCCAATTGATGGACTGGATAGTTGTGTTCTGAGTCTTTAAACTTATGACTGGCAAAAGCTATTGGCCTGAGACCCTCAGGATATTCCTGGTTCAGGACAGCGCCTAGACCATTCATACTGGCGTCCACATGCAAGATGTACGTCTTTGTGGGGTCAGCGAAAACAAACACTGGGGCATTGATTAAACAATCACGGAAACGCTCAAAAGCGTCCTGACAGGTCTTAGTCCACAGTTCTCCGAACGGCTCTAATAGCTTGAAATAGACTTTTCTTGGGTCAACACTTTTTTTAGTCTTGGGGGCTGGCCAAGTGGGGGCGTAACCCTTGGTGAGCTCGGAGAGGGGACGGACAATGGCAGAGTAGTTTACAATGAACCTCCAGTAATAACTGCAAAATCCTAGGAAGGACTTCAGCGGTTTCAGGTGAGTGGGCTCTTTCCAGTACTTTACTACCTCTACTTTGTCTGGATCAGTAGCTATTCCGTTAGCAGAAACAATGTGACCCACATACTTGACCTCGGGCTGGCAGAATTGGCATTTGTCGCTAGAAACCTTCAATCCAACCTCCTATAGTCTGTCCAACACCTTGAGAGAAGACGTTGCTCATGCTCCTCAAATGTCTTGCCGAAGATGATGATATCATCCAAGTACACGAGAGCTTCCAGCAGATGCATATCGCCTACAGCTTTTTCCATTAAGCGCTGAAATGTTGCCGGCGCTCCTGTGATTCCTTGTGGCATGCGACAAATTGATAGAAACCTAAAGGGCAAATAAACGCGGTCTTCTCTTTGTCCTCCGGAGCCATCTCTATCTGGTAGTAACCACTGCGCAGATCCAGGACCGAGAACCATTGGCTGCCTGATAGAGAATCCAAGGCATCGTCGATGCGTGGCATTGTGTACTGGTCTGGTGTGGTGCGGTTGTTCAGTGTTCTGTAATCGATACAGATTCTTATCTTCCCATTCTTTTTGCGGACTACAACGATTGGTGAGGCATATGGGCTTCGGGACTCAGTGATAATGCCAGTGGCCAGTAGTTGTGGTATGTGTCGCCTCACGTCGTCTATGTCTGCAGGGGCTAGTCTCCTTGACCTTTCCCTGAAGGGTCTGGGGTCATGCAGGCGTATGTGGTGTTCAAGACCCTTGGTGCGACCAACATCCCACTCATGCAGTGAGAAAACATTCCGCCTCTCAGCCAACTTCTGTTGAAGCCGATTTTTCCACTCTTCGGGAATGGGAGAGTCCCCGAAATTAAAGAGACTTGGGTCTGGGGTTTCAGCTGGGAGGTCGGAAGGCTGAACTGGGGTAACTGTGTCCACAGCATACATCTCAGCAACGATGGTCCCAACTGGGATGGAAGTTGTCTTTTTGGACTCATTCTGAATGAGTACAGTAAAACTGTTATTGTCTATGTTGGTGTCTGCGAGCACACCAGGCTGTACCAACAGACCGGCAGGAAGCAACTGATCAGTGGGTGCATCAATCAGTACAAGGTCTTTGGACGGGGCACTTTGTCTTTCCACTTTGCAGGTTGCATAGTACTTTGCACCTGGAGAAATTGAGAGTAAACCTCTCAATCCACTTTATCTATCCCAAGACTTCATCTTTTGTAAACTGCTCTTGTGCTTTGACAGGGGCTTAAACAGACTGAATCCTCATTGAGTGCACAGTGTTCTCGTCACCTTTTGTCTTCACCAGCTCCCATAAGCGGCGAAACAGAGATGTATTGGTGCCAACCAACACAGGGGTTTGTCGCTGGTTTCTTGGCTCAGGGCAAATTAAAGCCAACACTTCTACTCGTCCTGACACACCAGTGATCTCTTCAGTGAATTCCATCTCAACAACAACTTATCCTTTGTAAGGAAACTCGGTGTCAGAAAGGCCCCAAAGTCCAAGACCAGAGAGGGGTTTTATCGGGACATCAGGTTAGTGTTCATTATACCAGCTTTCAAAAATAATAGTCACGTTAGACCCACTGTCGATGAGAGCATCCCAGACCACATCATTAACTTTAATGGTGTGAATAAATGATGGACCTACAAGACCTTCAGGTAAGTCAGTGTTAGGTTCTGGGACTTCAACTTTATTGGTTCTAGCTACACGCTGCTCTTCAGCTGCAGGATTTGGGCTCTCTTTGTTTGGTAAAGGGGAAACTCGCACCAAGCGTATGAGCTTTCTGATAACTTTCTGAAGATTTTCAGGGGCAGTACATCTGGTGGCTATGTGGCCATTTTCCCCACACCGATAGCAGAAAAACTCATCATTGTCTTGTCGGGGAGAAAAACTCTGGAATGAGTGGGCTTGTGAATTGGAGCTGCTTTGTATCGGTGGGGCTGGTGTGTGTGTTCTCGTGGGGGGTCTGATGTGTATTTCACTGCCATTACACCGACCGCACGGATGATGTCTTCAGGGTTGCTGTTACACTCTTGGGTGGGTGAACGTAGACCTTGGATGTCCTCTAAGGTTCTCCCTTCACTCTGCAAAAAGGTAAGTAGCTTCTCTTCAAAGTTATAAAGCTGAGGCTCTGTGTAGTAGACAGTTTTCCAACTACATCCTCCACTTATAGGCATTATCTCAGGTGGGATTTTAGAGGGGTCAATCTCTTCACGACACTCACATAACACCATCACTGATTGTTGTTGAGGGTGAAAAATTTTGCCTCTCACTATAACTTTTCCCAAAGCTTTGATGGTCCCTGCTGTTTCTTCAATGTCTTTTCTTGAAACACCTTCTGGCACTCCATGTAACAGGAGGGCATGCTTTAAATCTAATGATTCTCCTTTGCACCAGTTAACTAGCTCACGTTGTGATGGACTGCTTGTTTGGCCTGCCATTGCCGTAATTTACTTAAATTGCTTTTAGTTACTGTTAGCATGTTACTTTTATACTAATTGCTCTATACTACTGCTCTAAAGTTGTGGGGTCTAGTTGATTGTACTCTGTTTATAAATCCTAGTTTATGTTAAATAATCCCAGCGGTGCCTCCATTTTATGTAACCCAGATCCCAAGTAATTAGAAAAATAAAGATGGAGTGATTTAATACAATGAAACTGGGCCTGGGCTCGTTGTAGGGAAATACAACTTGTTTTGTATGCTACTTAATAAATGTATAATTGTAATACTCTTGGCTATTCTTATAATGACCACCACAACTATTTTAGATGGAAAAAATATTCACAAGTATTTATTTACAAAATGAAATAAAGGTTAAATATATCTTGGAATAAAAAAAAAAAGATGGAAGAGAAAAAAAAAAAAAACTTAAAAGCAAATAAATAAATAAATAAGCAAAACTTCACTTTCCCAAAAGGAAAACCTTTCTGTGGTTATATTGAAATTAAAAAATAATAAATTATTCCCTCTGAAAAAATGTCCAAACCCGTTGCAGGCCTGTTCAATGACACTTTGTGTGCGGTGGGGCCTAAAAACTGGAATGGCCACTTCACTCAGAACTGAGCATAAACAAAAAGCATGTGCATTTGAATGCTAGTACTCATGAATCCAGGGTAAGTCAGTTGGGGC